>NC_092088.1:2540593-2788616 GCF_045679555.1 Salvelinus alpinus
GGGCTGGAGGCAAGGGGAGGAGGCTGAGGGCTGGAGGTAAGGTGAGGAGGCTGAGGGCTGGAGGCAACGGGAGGAGGCTGAGGGCTGGAGGTAAGGGGAGGAGGCTGAGGGCTGGAGGTAAGGGGAGGAGGCAGGGGGCTGGAGGTAAGGGGAGGAGGCAGGGGGCTGGAGGTAAGGTGAGGAGGCTGGGGGCAAGGGGAGGAGGCAGTGGGCTGAGGGCTGGAGGCAAGGAGAGGAGGCAGGGGGCTGAGGGCTGGAGACAAGGGGAGGAGGCTGGGGGCTGAGGGCTGGAGGCAAGGGGAGGAGGCTGAGGGCTGGAGGCAAGGGGAGGAGGCAGAGGGCTGAGGGCTGGAGGTAAGGTGAGGAGGCTGAGGGCTGGAGGCAACGGGAGGAGGCTGAGGGCTGGAGGTAAGGGGAGGAGGCAGGGGGCTGGAGGTAAGGTGAGGAGGCTGGGGGCAAGGGGAGGAGGCAGGGGGTCTGAGGGCTGGAGGCAAGGAGAGGAGGCAGAGGGCTGAGGGCTGGAGACAAGGGGAGGAGGCAGGGGGCTGAGGGCTGGAGGCAACGGGAGGAGGCAGGGGGCTGGAGGTAAGGTGAGGAGGCAGGGGGCTGAGGGCTGGATGCAAGGGGAGGAGGCTGAGGGCTGGAGGCAACGGGAGGAGGCTGAGGGCTAGAGGTAAGGTGAGGAGGCTGGGGGCAAGGGGAGGAGGCAGGGGGCTGAGGGCTGGAGGCAAGGAGAGGAGGCAGGGGGCTGAGGGCTGGAGGCAAGGAGAGGAGGCAGGGGGGGCTGGAGGCAAGGGGCTGATGTAAAAGGCTGAGCTAGAGATGCCGGAAGAGCAGAACAACAATGTCTCATGTCTTCATGTCTGTCTCTGCTCTTCCTCTGACAGGCGTGAAGGTGTATTCTGCAGGCGGAGCGGGGGCCGGGTTGGGTGGAGCGGTTGGGTTCTGGGCGAAGTCCCCCGGCAGAGAGGGCCGTGGCGTTCTTCTCTTCCCAGAGATCTGCCTGATGGAGCTCCAGCTGCTGGCGTCGGGGTCACCTGATCTGGAGGTGTTGGGTCACGTGTTTCACAGCCTCCTGGGGGCCGTGAGGGCCAACCCCCGCAACGCTGCCCTGCTGTACTATCAGGTTATTATACCTGCTGTCTACCTCTCATCCCCTATACCACTACCTGCACTGTCTACCTCTCATCCCCTATACCACTACCTGCACTGTCTACCTCTCATCCCCTATACCACTACCTGCACTGACTACCTCTCATCCCCTATACCACTACCTGCACTGACTACCTCTCATCCCCTATACCACTACCTGCACTGTCTACCTTTCATCCCCTATACCACTACCTGCACTGACTACCTCTCATCCCCTATACCACTACCTGCACTGTCTACCTCTCATCCCCTATACCACTACCTGCTGTCTACCTCTCATCCCCTATACCACTACCTGCTGTCTACCTCTCATCCCCTATACCACTACCTGCTGACTACCTCTCATCCCCTATACCACTACCTGCACTGTCTACCTCTCATCCCCTATACCACTACCTGCTGTCTACCTCTCATCCCCTATACCACTACCTGCTGTCTACCTCTCATCCCCTATACCACTACCTGCTGACTACCTCTCATCCCCTATACCACTACCTGCTGACTACCTCTCATCCCCTATACCACTACCTGCTGACTACCTCTCATCCCCTATACCACTACCTGCACTGTCTACCTCTCATCCCCTATACCACTACCTGCACTGACTACCTCTCATCCCCTATACCACTACCTGCACTGACTACCTCTCATCCCCTATACCACTACCTGCACTGTCTACCTCTCATCCCCTATACCACTACCTGCACTGTCTACCTCTCATCCCCTATACCACTACCTGCACTGACTACCTATCATATCCTATACCACTACCTGCACTGTCTACCTTTCATCCCCTATACCACTACCTGCCGTCTACCTCTCATCCCCTATACCACTACCTGCACTGTCTACCTCTCATCCCCTATACCACTACCTGCACTGTCTACCTCTCATCCCCTATACCACTACCTGCACTGACTACCTATCATATCCTATACCACTACCTGCACTGTCTACCTTTCATCCCCTATACCACTACCTGCTGACTACCTCTCATCCCCTATACCACTACCTGCTGTCTACCTCTCATCCCCTATACCACTACCTGCACTGACTACCTCTCATCCCCTATACCACTACCTGCACTGACTACCTCTCATCCCCTATACCACTACCTGCACTGACTACCTCTCATCCCCTATACCACTACCTGCTGACTACCTCTCATCCCCTATACCACTACCTGCACTGACTACCTCTCATCCCCTATACCACTACCTGCACTGTCTACCTCTCATCCCCTATACCACTACCTGCACTGACTACCTCTCATCCCCTATACCACTACCTGCACTGTCTACCTCTCATCCCCTATACCACTACCTGCACTGTCTACCTTTAACCCCTATACCACTACCTGCTGACTACCTCTCATCCCCTATACCACTACCTGCACTGACTACCTCTCATCCCCTATACCACTACCTGCACTGACTACCTCTCATCCCCTATACCACTACCTGCACTGACTACCTCTCATCCCCTATACCACTACCTGCACTGTCTACCTCTCATCCCCTATACCACTACCTGCACTGACTACCTCTCATCCCCTATACCACTACCTGCACTGTCTACCTCTCATCCCCTATACCACTACCTGCACTGACTACCTCTCATCCCCTATACCACTACCTGCACTGTCTACATCTCATCCCCTATACCACTACCTACACTGTCTACCTCTCATCCCCTATACCACTACCTGCACTGACTACCTCTCATCCCCTATACCACTACCTGCACTGTCTACCTCTCATCCCCTATACCACTACCTACACTGTCTACCTCTCATCCCCTATACCACTACCTGCACTGACTACCTCTCATCCCCTATACCACTACCTGCACTGTCTACCTCTCATCCCCTATACCACTACCTGCACTGTCTACCTCTCATCCCCTATACCACTACCTGCACTGTCTACCTCTCATCCCCTATACCACTACCTGCACTGACTACCTCTCATCCCCTATACCACTACCTGCACTGACTACCTCTCATCCCCTATACCACTACCTGCACTGTCTACCTCTCATCCCCTATACCACTACCTACACTGTCTACCTCTCATCCCCTATACCACTACCTGCACTGACTACCTCTCATCCCCTATACCACTACCTGCTGACTACCTCTCATCCCCTATACCACTACCTGCACTGACTACCTCTCATCCCCTATACCACTACCTGCACTGTCTACCTCTCATCCCCTATACCACTACCTGCTGACTACCTCTCATCCCCTATACCACTACCTGCTGACTACCTCTCATCCCCTATACCACTACCTGCTGACTACCTCTCATCCCCTATACCACTACCTGCACTGACTACCTCTCATCCCCTATACCACTACCTGCACTGTCTACCTCTCATCCCCTATACCACTACCTGCACTGACTACCTCTCATCCCCTATACCACTACCTGCACTGTCTACCTCTCATCCCCTATACCACTACCTGCACTGTCTACCTTTCATCCCCTATACCACTACCTGCTGACTACCTCTCATCCCCTATACCACTACCTGCACTGACTACCTCTCATCCCCTATACCACTACCTGCACTGACTACCTCTCATCCCCTATACCACTACCTGCTGTCTACCTCTCATCCCCTATACCACTACCTGCACTGTCTACCTTTCATCCCCTATACCACTACCTGCTGACTACCTCTCATCCCCTATACCACTACCTGCACTGACTACCTCTCATCCCCTATACCACTACCTGCACTGACTACCTCTCATCCCCTATACCACTACCTGCACTGACTACCTCTCATCCCCTATACCACTACCTGCACTGACTACCTCTCATCCCCTATACCACTACCTGCACTGTCTACCTCTCATCCCCTATACCACTACCTGCACTGACTACCTCTCATCCCCTATACCACTACCTGCACTGTCTACCTCTCATCCCCTATACCACTACCTGCACTGACTACCTCTCATCCCCTATACCACTACCTGCACTGACTACCTCTCATCCCCTATACCACTACCTGCACTGACTACCTCTCATCCCCTATACCAATTCAATTCAATTTCAATTTTATTTTTATATAGCCCTTCGTACATCAGCTAATATCTCGAAGTGCTGTACAGACACCCAGCCTAAAACCCCAAACAGCTAGTAATGCAGGTGTAGAAGCACGGTGGCTAGGAAAAACTCCCTAGAAAGGCCAAAACCTAGGAAGAAACCTAGAGAGGAACCAGGCTATGAGGGGTGGCCAGTCCTCTTCTGGCTGTGCCGGGTGGAGATTATCACAGAACTATGCCAAGATGTTCAAAAATGTTCATAAGTGACAAGCATGGTCAAATAATAATCATGAATAATTTTCAGTTGGCTTTTCATAGCCGATCATCAAGAGTTGAAAAACAACCACTACCTGCACTGTCTACCTCTCATCCCCTATACCACTACCTGCACTGACTACCTCTCATCCCCTATACCACTACCTGCACTGTCTACCTCTCATCCCCTATACCACTACCTGCTGACTACCTCTCATCCCCTATACCACTACCTGCACTGACTACCTCTCATCCCCTATACCACTACCTGCTGACTACCTCTCATCCCCTATACCACTACCTGCACTGTCTACCTCTCATCCCCTATACCACTACCTGCACTGACTACCTCTCATCCCCTATACCACTACCTGCACTGTCTACCTCTCATCCCCTATACCACTACCTGCACTGACTACCTCTCATCCCCTATACCACTACCTGCACTGACTACCTCTCATCCCCTATACCACTACCTGCACTGTCTACCTCTCATCCCCTATACCACTACCTGCACTGACTACCTCTCATCCCCTATACCACTACCTGCACTGTCTACCTCTCATCCCCTATACCACTACCTACACTGTCTACCTCTCATCCCCTATACCACTACCTACACTGTCTACCTCTCATCCCCTATACCACTACCTGCACTGACTACCTCTCATCCCCTATACCACTACCTGCACTGTCTACCTCTCATCCCCTATACCACTACCTACACTGTCTACCTCTCATCCCCTATACCACTACCTGCACTGACTACCTCTCATCCCCTATACCACTACCTGCACTGTCTACCTCTCATCCCCTATACCACTACCTGCACTGACTACCTCTCATCCCCTATACCACTACCTGCACTGACTACCTCTCATCCCCTATACCACTACCTGCACTGTCTACCTCTCATCCCCTATACCACTACCTGCACTGACTACCTCTCATCCCCTATACCACTACCTGCACTGTCTACCTCTCATCCCCTATACCACTACCTACACTGTCTACCTCTCATCCCCTATACCACTACCTGCACTGACTACCTCTCATCCCCTATACCACTACCTGCACTGACTACCTCTCATCCCCTATACCACTACCTGCACTGTCTACCTCTCATCCCCTATACCACTACCTGCACTGACTACCTCTCATCCCCTATACCACTACCTGCACTGTCTACCTCTCATCCCCTATACCACTACCTGCACTGACTACCTCTCATCCCCTATACCACTACCTGCACTGTCTACCTCTCATCCCCTATACCACTACCTACACTGTCTACCTCTCATCCCCTATACCACTACCTGCACTGACTACCTCTCATCCCCTATACCACTACCTGCACTGTCTACCTCTCATCCCCTATACCACTACCTACACTGTCTACCTCTCATCCCCTATACCACTACCTGCACTGACTACCTCTCATCCCCTATACCACTACCTGCACTGTCTACCTCTCATCCCCTATACCACTACCTGCACTGACTACCTCTCATCCCCTATACCACTACCTGCACTGTCTACCTCTCATCCCCTATACCACTACCTGCACTGACTACCTCTCATCCCCTATACCACTACCTGCACTGTCTACCTCTCATCCCCTATACCACTACCTACACTGTCTACCTCTCATCCCCTATACCACTACCTGCACTGACTACCTCTCATCCCCTATACCACTACCTGCACTGTCTACCTCTCATCCCCTATACCACTACCTACACTGTCTACCTCTCATCCCCTATACCACTACCTGCACTGACTACCTCTCATCCCCTATACCACTACCTGCACTGTCTACCTCTCATCCCCTATACCACTACCTGCACTGTCTACCTCTCATCCCCTATACCACTACCTGCACTGTCTACCTCTCATCCCCTATACCACTACCTGCACTGACTACCTCTCATCCCCTATACCACTACCTGCCGTCTACCTCTCATCCCCTATACCACTACCTGCACTGTCTACCTCTCATCCCCTATACCACTACCTGCACTGTCTACCTCTCATCCCCTATACCACTACCTGCACTGTCTACCTCTCATCCCCTATACCACTACCTGCACTGTCTACCTCTCATCCCCTATACCACTACCTACACTGTCTACCTCTCATCCCCTATACCACTACCTGCACTGACTACCTCTCATCCCCTATACCACTACCTGCACTGTCTACCTCTCATCCCCTATACCACTACCTGCACTGACTACCTCTCATCCCCTATACCACTACCTGCACTGTCTACCTCTCATCCCCTATACCACTACCTGCACTGACTACCTCTCATCCCCTATACCACTACCTGCACTGTCTACATCTCATCCCCTATACCACTACCTACACAGTCTACCTCTCATCCCCTATACCACTACCTGCACTGACTACCTCTCATCCCCTATACCACTACCTGCACTGTCTACCTCTCATCCCCTATACCACTACCTACACTGTCTACCTCTCATCCCCTATACCACTACCTGCACTGACTACCTCTCATCCCCTATACCACTACCTGCACTGACTACCTCTCATCCCCTATACCACTACCTGCACTGACTACCTCTCATCCCCTATACCACTACCTGCACTGTCTACCTCTCATCCCCTATACCACTACCTACACTGTCTACCTCTCATCCCCTATACCACTACCTGCACTGACTACCTCTCATCCCCTATACCACTACCTGCTGACTACCTCTCATCCCCTATACCACTACCTGCACTGACTACCTCTCATCCCCTATACCACTACCTGCACTGTCTACCTCTCATCCCCTATACCACTACCTACACTGACTACCTCTCATCCCCTATACCACTACCTGCTGACTACCTCTCATCCCCTATACCACTACCTGCTGACTACCTCTCATCCCCTATACCACTACCTGCACTGTCTACCTCTCATCCCCTATACCACTACCTACACTGACTACCTCTCATCCCCTATACCACTACCTGCTGACTACCTCTCATCCCCTATACCACTACCTGCTGACTACCTCTCATCCCCTATACCACTACCTGCTGACTACCTCTCATCCCCTATACCACTACCTGCTGACTACCTCTCATCCCCTATACCACTACCTGCTGACTACCTCTCATCCCCTATACCACTACCTGCACTGACTACCTCTCATCCCCTATACCACTACCTGCACTGTCTACCTCTCATCCCCTATACCACTACCTGCACTGACTACCTCTCATCCCCTATACCACTACCTGCACTGTCTACCTCTCATCCCCTATACCACTACCTGCACTGTCTACCTTTCATCCCCTATACCACTACCTGCTGACTACCTCTCATCCCCTATACCACTACCTGCACTGACTACCTCTCATCCCCTATACCACTACCTGCACTGACTACCTCTCATCCCCTATACCACTACCTGCACTGACTACCTCTCATCCCCTATACCACTACCTGCACTGTCTACCTCTCATCCCCTATACCACTACCTGCACTGACTACCTCTCATCCCCTATACCACTACCTGCACTGTCTACCTCTCATCCCCTATACCACTACCTACACTGTCTACCTCTCATCCCCTATACCACTACCTACACTGTCTACCTCTCATCCCCTATACCACTACCTGCCGTCTACCTCTCATCCCCTATACCACTACCTGCTGACTACCTTTCATCCTCTATACCACTACCTGCTGTCTACCTTTCATCCCCTATACCACTACCTGCACTGTCTACCTCTCATCCCCTATACCACTACCTGCACTGTCTACCTCTCATCCCCTATACCACTACCTGCTGACTACCTCTCATCCCCTATACCACTACCTGCTGACTACCTCTCATCCCCTATACCACTACCTGCACTGACTACCTCTCATCCCCTATACCACTACCTGCACTGTCTACCTCTCATCCCCTATACCACTACCTGCACTGACTACCTCTCATCCCCTATACCACTACCTGCACTGTCTACCTCTCATCCCCTATACCACTACCTGCACTGACTACCTCTCATCCCCTATACCACTACCTGCACTGACTACCTCTCATCCCCTATACCAATTCAATTCAATTTCAATTTTATTTTTATATAGCCCTTCGTACATCAGCTAATATCTCGAAGTGCTGTACAGACACCCAGCCTAAAACCCCAAACAGCTAGTAATGCAGGTGTAGAAGCACGGTGGCTAGGAAAAACTCCCTAGAAAGGCCAAAACCTAGGAAGAAACCTAGAGAGGAACCAGGCTATGAGGGGTGGCCAGTCCTCTTCTGGCTGTGCCGGATGGAGATTATCACAGAACTATGCCAAGATGTTCAAAAATGTTCATAAGTGACAAGCATGGTCAAATAATAATCATGAATAATTTTCAGTTGGCTTTTCATAGCCGATCATCAAGAGTTGAAAAACAACCACTACCTGCACTGTCTACCTCTCATCCCCTATACCACTACCTGCACTGTCTACCTCTCATCCCCTATACCACTACCTGCACTGACTACCTCTCATCCCCTATACCACTACCTGCACTGTCTACCTCTCATCCCCTATACCACTACCTGCTGACTACCTCTCATCCCCTATACCACTACCTGCACTGACTACCTCTCATCCCCTATACCACTACCTGCTGACTACCTCTCATCCCCTATACCACTACCTGCACTGTCTACCTTTCATCCCCTATACCACTACCTGCACTGTCTACCTCTCATCCCCTATACCACTACCTGCACTGACTACCTCTCATCCCCTATACCACTACCTGCACTGACTACCTCTCATCCCCTATACCACTACCTGCACTGTCTACCTCTCATCCCCTATACCACTACCTGCACTGTCTACCTCTCATCCCCTATACCACTACCTACACTGTCTACCTCTCATCCCCTATACCACTACCTGCTGACTACCTCTCATCCCCTATACCACTACCTGCTGACTACCTCTCATCCCCTATACCACTACCTGCTGACTACCTCTCATCCCCTATACCACTACCTGCACTGACTACCTCTCATCCCCTATACCACTACCTGCACTGTCTACCTCTCATCCCCTATACCACTACCTGCACTGACTACCTCTCATCCCCTATACCACTACCTGCACTGTCTACCTCTCATCCCCTATACCACTACCTGCACTGTCTACCTTTCATCCCCTATACCACTACCTGCTGACTACCTCTCATCCCCTATACCACTACCTGCACTGACTACCTCTCATCCCCTATACCACTACCTGCACTGACTACCTCTCATCCCCTATACCACTACCTGCACTGTCTACCTCTCATCCCCTATACCACTACCTGCACTGTCTACCTCTCATCCCCTATACCACTACCTGCACTGACTACCTCTCATCCCCTATACCACTACCTGCACTGTCTACCTCTCATCCCCTATACCACTACCTGCACTGACTACCTCTCATCCCCTATACCACTACCTGCACTGTCTACATCTCATCCCCTATACCACTACCTACACTGTCTACCTCTCATCCCCTATACCACTACCTGCACTGACTACCTCTCATCCCCTATACCACTACCTGCACTGTCTACCTCTCATCCCCTATACCACTACCTACACTGTCTACCTCTCATCCCCTATACCACTACCTGCACTGACTACCTCTCATCCCCTATACCACTACCTGCACTGTCTACCTCTCATCCCCTATACCACTACCTGCACTGTCTACCTCTCATCCCCTATACCACTACCTGCACTGTCTACCTCTCATCCCCTATACCACTACCTGCACTGACTACCTCTCATCCCCTATACCACTACCTGCACTGACTACCTCTCATCCCCTATACCACTACCTGCACTGTCTACCTCTCATCCCCTATACCACTACCTACACTGTCTACCTCTCATCCCCTATACCACTACCTGCACTGACTACCTCTCATCCCCTATACCACTACCTGCTGACTACCTCTCATCCCCTATACCACTACCTGCACTGACTACCTCTCATCCCCTATACCACTACCTGCTGACTACCTCTCATCCCCTATACCACTACCTGCACTGTCTACCTCTCATCCCCTATACCACTACCTACACTGTCTACCTCTCATCCCCTATACCACTACCTGCTGACTACCTCTCATCCCCTATACCACTACCTGCTGACTACCTCTCATCCCCTATACCACTACCTGCTGACTACCTCTCATCCCCTATACCACTACCTGCACTGACTACCTCTCATCCCCTATACCACTACCTGCACTGTCTACCTCTCATCCCCTATACCACTACCTGCACTGACTACCTCTCATCCCCTATACCACTACCTGCACTGTCTACCTCTCATCCCCTATACCACTACCTGCACTGTCTACCTTTCATCCCCTATACCACTACCTGCTGACTACCTCTCATCCCCTATACCACTACCTGCACTGACTACCTCTCATCCCCTATACCACTACCTGCACTGACTACCTCTCATCCCCTATACCACTACCTGCACTGACTACCTCTCATCCCCTATACCACTACCTGCACTGTCTACCTCTCATCCCCTATACCACTACCTGCACTGACTACCTCTCATCCCCTATACCACTACCTGCACTGTCTACCTCTCATCCCCTATACCACTACCTACACTGTCTACCTCTCATCCCCTATACCACTACCTACACTGTCTACCTCTCATCCCCTATACCACTACCTGCACTGACTACCTCTCATCCCCTATACCACTACCTGCACTGTCTACCTCTCATCCCCTATACCACTACCTACACTGTCTACCTCTCATCCCCTATACCACTACCTGCACTGACTACCTCTCATCCCCTATACCACTACCTGCACTGTCTACCTCTCATCCCCTATACCACTACCTGCACTGACTACCTCTCATCCCCTATACCACTACCTGCACTGACTACCTCTCATCCCCTATACCACTACCTGCACTGTCTACCTCTCATCCCCTATACCACTACCTGCACTGACTACCTCTCATCCCCTATACCACTACCTGCACTGTCTACCTCTCATCCCCTATACCACTACCTACACTGTCTACCTCTCATCCCCTATACCACTACCTGCACTGACTACCTCTCATCCCCTATACCACTACCTGCACTGACTACCTCTCATCCCCTATACCACTACCTGCACTGTCTACCTCTCATCCCCTATACCACTACCTGCACTGACTACCTCTCATCCCCTATACCACTACCTGCACTGTCTACCTCTCATCCCCTATACCACTACCTGCACTGACTACCTCTCATCCCCTATACCACTACCTGCACTGTCTACCTCTCATCCCCTATACCACTACCTACACTGTCTACCTCTCATCCCCTATACCACTACCTGCACTGACTACCTCTCATCCCCTATACCACTACCTGCACTGTCTACCTCTCATCCCCTATACCACTACCTGCACTGTCTACCTCTCATCCCCTATACCACTACCTACACTGTCTACCTCTCATCCCCTATACCACTACCTGCACTGACTACCTCTCATCCCCTATACCACTACCTGCACTGTCTACCTCTCATCCCCTATACCACTACCTGCACTGTCTACCTCTCATCCCCTATACCACTACCTGCACTGTCTACCTCTCATCCCCTATACCACTACCTGCACTGACTACCTCTCATCCCCTATACCACTACCTGCTGACTACCTCTCATCCCCTATACCACTACCTGCACTGACTACCTCTCATCCCCTATACCACTACCTGCACTGACTACCTCTCATCCCCTATACCACTACCTGCCGTCTACCTCTCATCCCCTATACCACTACCTGCACTGTCTACCTCTCATCCCCTATACCACTACCTGCACTGTCTACCTCTCATCCCCTATACCACTACCTGCACTGTCTACCTCTCATCCCCTATACCACTACCTGCACTGACTACCTCTCATCCCCTATACCACTACCTGCACTGACTACCTCTCATCCCCTATATCACTACCTGCCGTCTACCTCTCATCCCCTATACCACTACCTGCACTGTCTACCTCTCATCCCCTATACCACTACCTGCACTGTCTACCTCTCATCCCCTATACCACTACCTGCACTGTCTACCTCTCATCCCCTATACCACTACCTGCACTGACTACCTCTCATCCCCTATACCACTACCTGCACTGTCTACCTCTCATCCCCTATACCACTACCTGCACTGACTACTTCTCATCCCCTATACCACTACCTGCACTGTCTACCTCTCATCCCCTATACCACTACCTACACTGTCTACCTCTCATCCCCTATACCACTACCTGCTGACTACCTCTCATCCCCTATACCACTACCTGCTGACTACCTCTCATCCCCTATACCACTACCTGCACTGACTACCTCTCATCCCCTATACCACTACCTGCACTGTCTACCTCTCATCCCCTATACCACTACCTGCACTGACTACCTCTCATCCCCTATACCACTACCTGCACTGTCTACCTCTCATCCCCTATACCACTACCTGCACTGACTACTTCTCATCCCCTATACCACTACCTGCACTGTCTACCTCTCATCCCCTATACCACTACCTACACTGTCTACCTCTCATCCCCTATACCACTACCTGCACTGACTACCTCTCATCCCCTATACCACTACCTGCACTGACTACCTCTCATCCCCTATACCACTACCTGCACTGTCTACCTCTCATCCCCTATACCACTACCTACACTGTCTACCTCTCATCCCCTATACCACTACCTACACTGTCTACCTCTCATCCCCTATACCACTACCTGCACTGACTACCTCTCATCCCCTATACCACTACCTGCACTGACTACCTCTCATCCCCTATACCACTACCTGCACTGTCTACCTCTCATCCCCTATACCACTACCTACACTGTCTACCTCTCATCCCCTATACCACTACCTGCTGACTACCTCTCATCCCCTATACCACTACCTGCTGACTACCTCTCATCCCCTATACCACTACCTGCTGACTACCTCTCATCCCCTATACCACTACCTGCACTGACTACCTCTCATCCCCTATACCACTACCTGCACTGTCTACCTCTCATCCCCTATACCACTACCTGCACTGACTACCTCTCATCCCCTATACCACTACCTGCACTGTCTACCTCTCATCCCCTATACCACTACCTGCACTGTCTACCTTTCATCCCCTATACCACTACCTGCTGACTACCTCTCATCCCCTATACCACTACCTGCACTGACTACCTCTCATCCCCTATACCACTACCTGCACTGACTACCTCTCATCCCCTATACCACTACCTGCACTGACTACCTCTCATCCCCTATACCACTACCTGCACTGTCTACCTCTCATCCCCTATACCACTACCTGCACTGACTACCTCTCATCCCCTATACCACTACCTGCACTGTCTACCTCTCATCCCCTATACCACTACCTGCACTGACTACCTCTCATCCCCTATACCACTACCTGCACTGTCTACCTCTCATCCCCTATACCACTACCTACACTGTCTACCTCTCATCCCCTATACCACTACCTGCACTGACTACCTCTCATCCCCTATACCACTACCTGCACTGTCTACCTCTCATCCCCTATACCACTACCTACACTGTCTACCTCTCATCCCCTATACCACTACCTGCACTGACTACCTCTCATCCCCTATACCACTACCTGCACTGTCTACCTCTCATCCCCTATACCACTACCTGCACTGTCTACCTCTCATCCCCTATACCACTACCTGCACTGTCTACCTCTCATCCCCTATACCACTACCTGCACTGACTACCTCTCATCCCCTATACCACTACCTGCACTGACTACCTCTCATCCCCTATACCACTACCTGCACTGTCTACCTCTCATCCCCTATACCACTACCTACACTGTCTACCTCTCATCCCCTATACCACTACCTGCACTGACTACCTCTCATCCCCTATACCACTACCTGCACTGACTACCTCTCATCCCCTATACCACTACCTGCTGACTACCTCTCATCCCCTATACCACTACCTGCACTGACTACCTCTCATCCCCTATACCACTACCTGCTGACTACCTCTCATCCCCTATACCACTACCTGCACTGTCTACCTCTCATCCCCTATACCACTACCTACACTGTCTACCTCTCATCCCCTATACCACTACCTGCTGACTACCTCTCATCCCCTATACCACTACCTGCTGACTACCTCTCATCCCCTATACCACTACCTGCACTGACTACCTCTCATCCCCTATACCACTACCTGCACTGTCTACCTCTCATCCCCTATACCACTACCTGCACTGACTACCTCTCATCCCCTATACCACTACCTGCACTGTCTACCTCTCATCCCCTATACCACTACCTGCACTGTCTACCTCTCATCCCCTATACCACTACCAGCACTGACTACCTCTCATCCCCTATACCACTACCTGCACTGTCTACCTCTCATCCCCTATACCACTACCTGCACTGACTACCTCTCATCCCCTATACCACTACCTGCACTGTCTACCTCTCATCCCCTATACCACTACCTACACTGTCTACCTCTCATCCCCTATACCACTACCTGCACTGACTACCTCTCATCCCCTATACCACTACCTGCACTGACTACCTCTCATCCCCTATACCACTACCTGCACTGTCTACCTCTCATCCCCTATACCACTACCTACACTGTCTACCTCTCATCCCCTATACCACTACCTACACTGTCTACCTCTCATCCCCTATACCACTACCTGCACTGACTACCTCTCATCCCCTATACCACTACCTGCACTGACTACCTCTCATCCCCTATACCACTACCTGCACTGTCTACCTCTCATCCCCTATACCACTACCTACACTGTCTACCTCTCATCCCCTATACCACTACCTGCTGACTACCTCTCATCCCCTATACCACTACCTGCTGACTACCTCTCATCCCCTATACCACTACCTGCTGACTACCTCTCATCCCCTATACCACTACCTGCACTGACTACCTCTCATCCCCTATACCACTACCTGCACTGTCTACCTCTCATCCCCTATACCACTACCTGCACTGACTACCTCTCATCCCCTATACCACTACCTGCACTGTCTACCTCTCATCCCCTATACCACTACCTGCACTGACTACCTCTCATCCCCTATACCACTACCTGCACTGACTACCTCTCATCCCCTATACCACTACCTGCACTGTCTACCTCTCATCCCCTATACCACTACCTGCACTGACTACCTCTCATCCCCTATACCACTACCTGCACTGTCTACCTCTCATCCCCTATACCACTACCTGCACTGACTACCTCTCATCCCCTATACCACTACCTGCACTGTCTACCTCTCATCCCCTATACCACTACCTACACTGTCTACCTCTCATCCCCTATACCACTACCTGCACTGACTACCTCTCATCCCCTATACCACTACCTGCACTGTCTACCTCTCATCCCCTATACCACTACCTACACTGTCTACCTCTCATCCCCTATACCACTACCTGCACTGACTACCTCTCATCCCCTATACCACTACCTGCACTGTCTACCTCTCATCCCCTATACCACTACCTGCACTGTCTACCTCTCATCCCCTATACCACTACCTGCACTGACTACCTCTCATCCCCTATACCACTACCTGCACTGACTACCTCTCATCCCCTATACCACTACCTACACTGTCTACCTCTCATCCCCTATACCACTACCTGCTGACTACCTCTCATCCCCTATACCACTACCTGCTGACTACCTCTCATCCCCTATACCACTACCTGCTGACTACCTCTCATCCCCTATACCACTACCTGCACTGACTACCTCTCATCCCCTATACCACTACCTGCACTGTCTACCTCTCATCCCCTATACCACTACCTGCACTGACTACCTCTCATCCCCTATACCACTACCTGCACTGTCTACCTCTCATCCCCTATACCACTACCTGCACTGTCTACCTTTCATCCCCTATACCACTACCTGCTGACTACCTCTCATCCCCTATACCACTACCTGCACTGACTACCTCTCATCCCCTATACCACTACCTGCACTGACTACCTCTCATCCCCTATACCACTACCTGCACTGACTACCTCTCATCCCCTATACCACTACCTGCACTGACTACCTCTCATCCCCTATACCACTACCTGCACTGTCTACCTCTCATCCCCTATACCACTACCTGCACTGACTACCTCTCATCCCCTATACCACTACCTGCACTGTCTACCTCTCATCCCCTATACCACTACCTGCACTGACTACCTCTCATCCCCTATACCACTACCTGCACTGTCTACCTCTCATCCCCTATACCACTACCTACACTGTCTACCTCTCATCCCCTATACCACTACCTGCACTGACTACCTCTCATCCCCTATACCACTACCTGCACTGTCTACCTCTCATCCCCTATACCACTACCTACACTGTCTACCTCTCATCCCCTATACCACTACCTGCACTGACTACCTCTCATCCCCTATACCACTACCTGCACTGTCTACCTCTCATCCCCTATACCACTACCTGCACTGTCTACCTCTCATCCCCTATACCACTACCTGCACTGTCTACCTCTCATCCCCTATACCACTACCTGCACTGACTACCTCTCATCCCCTATACCACTACCTGCTGACTACCTCTCATCCCCTATACCACTACCTGCACTGACTACCTCTCATCCCCTATACCACTACCTGCACTGACTACCTCTCATCCCCTATACCACTACCTGCCGTCTACCTCTCATCCCCTATACCACTACCTGCACTGTCTACCTCTCATCCCCTATACCACTACCTGCACTGTCTACCTCTCATCCCCTATACCACTACCTGCACTGTCTACCTCTCATCCCCTATACCACTACCTGCACTGACTACCTCTCATCCCCTATACCACTACCTGCACTGACTACCTCTCATCCCCTATACCACTACCTGCACTGTCTACCTCTCATCCCCTATACCACTACCTACACTGTCTACCTCTCATCCCCTATACCACTACCTGCACTGTCTACCTCTCATCCCCTATACCACTACCTGCACTGACTACCTCTCATCCCCTATACCACTACCTGCTGACTACCTCTCATCCCCTATACCACTACCTACACTGTCTACCTCTCATCCCCTATACCACTACCTGCACTGACTACCTCTCATCCCCTATACCACTACCTGCACTGACTACCTCTCATCCCCTATACCACTACCTGCACTGTCTACCTTTCATCCCCTATACCACTACCTGCTGTCTACCTCTCATCCCCTATACCACTACCTGCTGACTACCTGTCATCCTCTATACCACTACCTGCTGTCTACCTTTCATCCCCTATACCACTACCTGCACTGTCTACCTCTCATCCCCTATACCACTACCTGCACTGTCTACCTCTCATCCCCTATACCACTACCTGCTGACTACCTCTCATCCCCTATACCACTACCTGCACTGACTACCTCTCATCCCCTATACCACTACCTGCACTGACTACCTCTCATCCCCTATACCACTACCTGCACTGTCTACCTCTCATCCCCTATACCACTACCTGCTGACTACCTCTCATCCCCTATACCACTACCTGCACTGACTACCTCTCATCCCCTATACCACTACCTGCACTGACTACCTCTCATCCCCTATACCACTACCTGCACTGTCTACCTCTCATCCCCTATACCACTACCTGCACTGTCTACCTCTCATCCCCTATACCACTACCTGCACTGTCTACCTCTCATATCCTATACCACTACCTGCACTGTCTACCTCTCATCCCCTATACCACTACCTGCTGACTACCTCTCATCCCCTATACCACTACCTGCACTGACTACCTCTCATCCCCTATACCACTACCTGCTGACTACCTCTCATCCCCTATACCACTACCTGCACTGTCTACCTCTCATCCCCTATACCACTACCTGCTGACTACCTCTCATCCCCTATACCACTACCTGCACTGACTACCTCTCATCCCCTATACCACTACCTGCACTGTCTACCTTTCATCCCCTATACCACTACCTGCTGTCTACCTCTCATCCCCTATACCACTACCTGCTGACTACCTCTCATCCCCTATACCACTACCTGCACTGACTACCTCTCATCCCCTATACCACTACCTGCACTGACTACCTCTCATCCCCTATACCACTACCTGCACTGTCTACCTCTCATCCCCTATACCACTACCTGCACTGACTACCTCTCATCCCCTATACCACTACCTGCAATGTCTACCTCTCATCCCCTATACCACTACCTGCTGACTACCTCTCATCCCCTATACCACTACCTGCTGACTACCTCTCATCCCCTATACCACTACCTGCTGACTACCTCTCATCCCCTATACCACTACCTGCACTGACTACCTCTCATCCCCTATACCACTACCTGCACTGACTACCTCTCATCCCCTATACCACTACCTGCACTGTCTACCTCTCATCCCATATACCACTACCTGCACTGTCTACCTCTCATCCCCTATACCACTACCTGCTGACTACCTCTCATCCCCTATACCACTACCTGCACTGACTACCTCTCATCCCCTATACCACTACCTGCTGACTACCTCTCATCCCCTATACCACTACCTGCACTGACTACCTCTCATCCCCTATACCACTACCTGCACTGACTACCTCTCATCCCCTATACCACTACCTGCACTGACTACCTCTCATCCCCTATACCACTACCTGCACTGTCTACCTCTCATCCCCTATACCACTACCTGTACTGACTACCTCTCATCCCCTATACCACTACCTGCACTGACTACCTCTCATCCCCTATACCACTACCTGCAATGACTACCTCTCATCCCCTATACCACTACCTGCACTGACTACCTCTCATCCCCTATACCACTACCTGCACTGTCTACCTCTCATCCCCTATACCACTACCTGCACTGACTACCTCTCATCCCCTATACCACTACCTGCACTGTCTACCTCTCATCCCCTATACCACTACCTGCACTGTCTACCTCTCATCCCCTATACCACTACCTGCTGACTACCTCTCATCCCCTATACCACTACCTGCTGACTACCTCTCATCCCCTATACCACTACCTGCACTGACTACCTCTCATCCCCTATACCACTACCTGCACTGTCTACCTCTCATCCCCTATACCCCTACTTGCACTGACTACCTCTCATCCCCTATACCCCTACCTGCACTGACTACCTCTCATCCCCTATACCACTACCTGCACTGTCTACCTCTCATCCCCTATACCACTACCTGCTGACTACCTCTCATCCCCTATACCACTACCTGCACTGACTACCTCTCATCCCCTATACCACTACCTACACTGTCTACCTCTCATCCCCTATACCACTACCTGCACTGTCTACCTCTCATCCCCTATACCACTACCTACACTGACTACCTCTCATCCCCTATACCACTACCTGCACTGTCTACCTCTCATCCCCTATACCACTACCTGCACTGTCTACCTCTCATCCCCTATACCACTACCTACACTGTCTACCTCTCATCCCCTATACCACTACCTGCACTGACTACCTCTCATCCCCTATACCACTACCTGCACTGACTACCTCTCATCCCCTATACCACTACCTGCACTGTCTACCTCTCATCCCCTATACCACTACCTACACTGTCTACCTCTCATCCCCTATACCACTACCTGCTGACTACCTCTCATCCCCTATACCACTACCTGCTGACTACCTCTCATCCCCTATACCACTACCTGCTGACTACCTCTCATCCCCTATACCACTACCTGCACTGACTACCTCTCATCCCCTATACCACTACCTGCACTGTCTACCTCTCATCCCCTATACCACTACCTGCACTGACTACCTCTCATCCCCTATACCACTACCTGCACTGTCTACCTCTCATCCCCTATACCACTACCTGCACTGTCTACCTTTCATCCCCTATACCACTACCTGCTGACTACCTCTCATCCCCTATACCACTACCTGCACTGACTACCTCTCATCCCCTATACCACTACCTGCACTGACTACCTCTCATCCCCTATACCACTACCTGCACTGACTACCTCTCATCCCCTATACCACTACCTGCACTGTCTACCTCTCATCCCCTATACCACTACCTGCACTGACTACCTCTCATCCCCTATACCACTACCTGCCGACTACCTCTCATCCCCTATACCACTACCTGCCGTCTACCTCTCATCCCCTATACCACTACCTGCCGACTACCTCTCATCCCCTATACCACTACCTGCCGTCTACCTCTCATCCCCTATACCACTACCTGCCGACTACCTCTCATCCCCTATACCACTACCTGCTGACTACCTCTCATCCCCTATACCACTACCTGCTGACTACCTCTCATCCCCTATACCACTACCTGCTGACTACCTCTCATCCCCTATACCACTACCTGCACTGACTACCTCTCATCCCCTATACCACTACCTGCACTGACTACCTCTCATCCCCTATACCACTACCTGCACTGACTACCTCTCATCCCCTATACCACTACCTGCACTGTCTACCTCTCATCCCCTATACCACTACCTGCACTGACTACCTCTCATCCCCTATACCACTACCTGCACTGTCTACCTCTCATCCCCTATACCACTACCTGCACTTACTACCTCTCATCCCCTATACCACTACCTGCACTGTCTACCTCTCATCCCCTATACCACTACCTACACTGTCTACCTCTCATCCCCTATACCACTACCTGCACTGACTACCTCTCATCCCCTATACCACTACCTGCACTGTCTACCTCTCATCCCCTATACCACTACCTACACTGTCTACCTCTCATCCCCTATACCACTACCTGCACTGACTACCTCTCATCCCCTATACCACTACCTGCACTGTCTACCTCTCATCCCCTATACCACTACCTGCACTGTCTACCTCTCATCCCCTATACCACTACCTGCACTGACTACCTCTCATCCCCTATACCACTACCTGCTGACTACCTCTCATCCCCTATACCACTACCTGCACTGACTACCTCTCATCCCCTATACCACTACCTGCACTGACTACCTCTCATCCCCTATACCACTACCTGCCGTCTACCTCTCATCCCCTATACCACTACCTGCACTGTCTACCTCTCATCCCCTATACCACTACCTGCACTGTCTACCTCTCATCCCCTATACCACTACCTGCACTGACTACCTCTCATCCCCTATACCACTACCTGCACTGTCTACCTCTCATCCCCTATACCACTACCTACACTGTCTACCTCTCATCCCCTATACCACTACCTGCACTGTCTACCTCTCATCCCCTATACCACTACCTGCACTGACTACCTCTCATCCCCTATACCACTACCTGCTGACTACCTCTCATCCCCTATACCACTACCTACACTGTCTACCTCTCATCCCCTATACCACTACCTGCACTGTCTACCTCCCATCCCCTATACCACTACCTACACTGTCTACCTCTCATCCCCTATACCACTACCTGCACTGTCTACCTCTCATCCCCTATACCACTACCTGCTGACTACCTCTCATCCCCTATACCACTACCTGCACTGTCTACCTCTCATCCCCTATACCACTACCTGCACTGTCTACCTCTCATCCCCTATACCACTACCTGCTGACTACCTCTCATCCCCTATACCACTACCTGCTGTCTACCTCTCATCCCCTATACCACTACCTGCTGACTACCTCTCATCCCCTATACCACTACCTGCCGTCTACCTCTCATCCCCTATTCCACTACCTGCCGTCTACCTCTCATCCCCTATACCACTACCTGCACTGACTACCTCTCATCCCCTATACCACTACCTGCACTGACTACCTCTCATCCCCTATACCACTACCTGCACTGACTACCTCTCATCCCCTATACCACTACCTGCACTGACTACCTCTCATCCCCTATACCACTACCTGCACTGTCTACCTCTCATCCCCTATACCACTACCTGCACTGACTACCTCTCATCCCCTATACCACTACCTGCACTGTCTACCTCTCATCCCCTATACCACTACCTGCACTGACTACCTCTCATCCCCTATACCACTACCTGCACTGTCTACCTCTCATCCCCTATACCACTACCTGCACTGACTACCTCTCATCCCCTATACCACTACCTGCACTGTCTACCTCTCATCCCCTATACCACTACCTACACTGTCTACCTCTCATCCCCTATACCACTACCTGCACTGACTACCTCTCATCCCCTATACCACTACCTGCACTGTCTACCTCTCATCCCCTATACCACTACCTGCACTGTCTACCTCTCATCCCCTATACCACTACCTGCACTGACTACCTCTCATCCCCTATACCACTACCTGCACTGTCTACCTCTCATCCCCTATACCACTACCTGCACTGTCTACCTCTCATCCCCTATACCACTACCTGCACTGTCTACCTCTCATCCCCTATACCACTACCTGCACTGTCTACCTCTCATCCCCTATACCACTACCTGCACTGACTACCTCTCATCCCCTATACCACTACCTGCTGACTACCTCTCATCCCCTATACCACTACCTGCACTGACTACCTCTCATCCCCTATACCACTACCTGCACTGACTACCTCTCATCCCCTATACCACTACCTGCCGTCTACCTCTCATCCCCTATACCACTACCTGCACTGTCTACCTCTCATCCCCTATACCACTACCTGCACTGTCTACCTCTCATCCCCTATACCACTACCTGCACTGTCTACCTCTCATCCCCTATACCACTACCTGCACTGACTACCTCTCATCCCCTATACCACTACCTGCACTGTCTACCTCTCATCCCCTATACCACTACCTACACTGTCTACCTCTCATCCCCTATACCACTACCTGCACTGTCTACCTCTCATCCCCTATACCACTACCTGCACTGACTACCTCTCATCCCCTATACCACTACCTGCTGACTACCTCTCATCCCCTATACCACTACCTACACTGTCTACCTCTCATCCCCTATACCACTACCTGCACTGTCTACCTCTCATCCCCTATACCACTATCTACACTGTCTACCTCTCATCCCCTATACCACTACCTGCTGACTACCTCTCATCCCCTATACCACTACCTGCTGACTACCTCTCATCCCCTATACCACTACCTGGTGTCTACCTCTCATGCCCTATACCACTACCTGCTGACTACCTCTCATCCCCTATACCACTACCTGCACTGTCTACCTCTCATCCCCTATACCACTACCTGCACTGACTACCTCTCATCCCCTATACCACTACCTGCTGACTACCTCTCATCCCCTATACCACTACCTGCACTGACTACCTCTCATCCCCTATACCACTACCTGCACTGACTACCTTTCATCCCCTATACCACTACCTGCCGTCTACCTCTCATCCCCTATACCACTACCTGCACTGTCTACCTCTCATCCCCTATACCACTACCTGCACTGTCTACCTCTCATCCCCTATACCACTACCTGCACTGTCTACCTCTCATCCCCTATACCACTACCTGCACTGACTACCTCTCATCCCCTATACCACTACCTGCACTGACTACCTCTCATCCCCTATACCACTACCTGCACTGACTACCTCTCATCCCCTATACCACTACCTGCACTGTCTACCTCTCATCCCCTATACCACTACCTGCTGACTACCTCTCATCCCCTATACCACTACCTGCACTGACTACCTCTCATCCCCTATACCACTACCTGCCGTCTACCTCTCATCCCCTATACCACTACCTGCACTGTCTACCTCTCATCCCCTATACCACTACCTGCACTGTCTACCTCTCATCCCCTATACCACTACCTGCACTGTCTATCTCTCATCCCCTATACCACTACCTGCACTGACTACCTCTCATCCCCTATACCACTACCTGCACTGTCTACCTCTCATCCCCTATACCACTACCTACACATCCCCTATACCACTACCTGCACTGTCTACCTCTCATCCCCTATACCACTACCTACACTGACTACATCTCATCCCCTATACCACTACCTGCTGACTACCTCTCATCCCCTATACCACTACCTACACTGTCTACCTCTCATCCCCTATACCACTACCTGCACTGTCTACCTCTCATCCCCTATACCACTACCTACACTGTCTACCTCTCATCCCCTATACCACTACCTGCACTGTCTACCTCTCATCCCCTATACCACTACCTGCTGACTACCTCTCATCCCCTATACCACTACCTGCACTGTCTACCTCTCATCCCCTATACCACTACCTGCACTGTCTACCTCTCATCCCCTATACCACTACCTGCTGACTACCTCTCATCCCCTATACCACTACCTGCTGTCTACCTCTCATCCCCTATACCACTACCTGCCGACTACCTCTCATCCCCTATACCACTACCTGCCGTCTACCTCTCATCCCCTATTCCACTACCTGCCGTCTACCTCTCATCCCCTATACCACTACCTGCACTGACTACCTCTCATCCCCTATACCACTACCTGCACTGACTACCTCTCATCCCCTATACCACTACCTGCACTGACTACCTCTCATCCCCTATACCACTACCTGCACTGTCTACCTCTCATCCCCTATACCACTACCTGCACTGACTACCTCTCATCCCCTATACCACTACCTGCACTGTCTACCTCTCATCCCCTATACCACTACCTGCACTGACTACCTCTCATCCCCTATACCACTACCTGCACTGTCTACCTCTCATCCCCTATACCACTACCTGCACTGACTACCTCTCATACCCTATACCACTACCTGCACTGTCTACCTCTCATCCCCTATACCACTACCTACACTGTCTACCTCTCATCCCCTATACCACTACCTGCACTGACTACCTCTCATCCCCTATACCACTACCTGCACTGTCTACCTCTCATCCCCTATACCACTACCTGCACTGTCTACCTCTCATCCCCTATACCACTACCTGCACTGACTACCTCTCATCCCCTATACCACTACCTGCACTGTCTACCTCTCATCCCCTATACCACTACCTGCACTGTCTACCTCTCATCCCCTATACCACTACCTGCACTGTCTACCTCTCATCCCCTATACCACTACCTGCACTGTCTACCTCTCATCCCCTATACCACTACCTGCACTGTCTACCTCTCATCCCCTATACCACTACCTGCACTGACTACCTCTCATCCCCTATACCACTACCTGCACTGACTACCTCTCATCCCCTATACCACTACCTGCACTGACTACCTCTCATCCCCTATACCACTACCTGCCGTCTACCTCTCATCCCCTATACCACTACCTGCACTGTCTACCTCTCATCCCCTATACCACTACCTGCACTGTCTACCTCTCATCCCCTATACCACTACCTGCACTGTCTACCTCTCATCCCCTATACCACTACCTGCACTGACTACCTCTCATCCCCTATACCACTACCTGCACTGTCTACCTCTCATCCCCTATACCACTACCTGCACTGTCTACCTCTCATCCCCTATACCACTACCTGCACTGTCTACCTCTCATCCCCTATACCACTACCTGCACTGACTACCTCTCATCCCCTATACCACTACCTGCTGACTACCTCTCATCCCCTATACCACTACCTACACTGTCTACCTCTCATCCCCTATACCACTACCTGCACTGTCTACCTCTCATCCCCTATACCACTACCTGCACTGTCTACCTCTCATCCCCTATACCACTACCTGCTGTCTACCTCTCATGCCCTATACCACTACCTGCTGACTACCTCTCATCCCCTATACCACTACCTGCACTGTCTACCTCTCATCCCCTATACCACTACCTGCTGACTACCTCTCATCCCCTATACCACTACCTGCTGACTACCTCTCATCCCCTATACCACTACCTGCTGTCTACCTCTCATCCCCTATACCACTACCTGCCGACTACCTCTCATCCCCTATACCACTACCTGCCGTCTACCTCTCATCCCCTATTCCACTACCTGCCGTCTACCTCTCATCCCCTATACCACTACCTGCACTGACTACCTCTCATCCCCTATACCACTACCTGCACTGACTACCTCTCATCCCCTATACCACTACCTGCACTGACTACCTCTCATCCCCTATACCACTACCTGCACTGACTACCTCTCATCCCCTATACCACTACCTGCACTGTCTACCTCTCATCCCCTATACCACTACCTGCTGACTACCTCTCATCCCCTATACCACTACCTGCTGACTACCTCTCATGCCCTATACCACTACCTGCTGTCTACCTTTCATCCCCTATACCACTACCTGCTGTCTACCTTTCATCCCCTATACCACTACCTGCTGTCTACCTCTCATCCCCTATACCACTACCTGCACTGACTACCTCTCATCCCCTATACCACTACCTGCACTGTCTACATCTCATCCCCTATACCACTACCTGCTGACTACCTCTCATCCCCTATACCACTACCTGCACTGACTACCTCTCATCCCCTATACCACTACCTAATGACTACCTCTCATCCCCTATACCACTACCTGCACTGTCTACCTCTCATCCCCTATACCACTACCTGCACTGTCTACCTCTCATCCCCTATACCACTACCTGCACTGTCTACCTCTCATCCCCTATACCACTACCTGCACTGTCTACCTCTCATCCCCTATACCACTACCTGCACTGTCTACCTCTCATCCCCTATACCACTACCTGCACTGACTACCTCTCATCCCCTATACCACTACCTGCACTGTCTACCTCTCATCCCCTATACCACTACCTGCACTGTCTACCTCTCATCCCCTATACCACTACCTGCACTGTCTACCTCTCATCCCCTATACCACTACCTGCACTGTCTACCTCTCATCCCCTATACCACTACCTGCACTGTCTACCTCTCATCCCCTATACCACTACCTGCACTGACTACCTCTCATCCCCTATACCACTACCTGCACTGACTACCTCTCATCCCCTATACCACTACCTGCACTGACTACCTCTCATCCCCTATACCACTACCTGCCGTCTACCTCTCATCCCCTATACCACTACCTGCACCGTCTACCTCTCATCCCCTATACCACTACCTGCACTGTCTACCTCTCATCCCCTATACCACTACCTGCACTGTCTACCTCTCATCCCCTATACCACTACCTGCACTGACTACCTCTCATCCCCTATACCACTACCTGCACTGTCTACCTCTCATCCCCTATACCACTACCTACACTGTCTACCTCTCATCCCCTATACCACTACCTGCACTGTCTACCTCTCATCCCCTATACCACTACCTGCACTGTCTACCTCTCATCCCCTATACCACTACCTGCACTGACTACCTCTCATCCCCTATACCACTACCTGCACTGACTACCTCTCATCCCCTATACCACTACCTGCACTGACTACCTCTCATCCCCTATACCACTACCTGCCGTCTACCTCTCATCCCCTATACCACTACCTGCACTGTCTACCTCTCATCCCCTATACCACTACCTGCACTGTCTACCTCTCATCCCCTATACCACTACCTGCACTGTCTACCTCTCATCCCCTATACCACTACCTGCACTGACTACCTCTCATCCCCTATACCACTACCTGCACTGTCTACCTCTCATCCCCTATACCACTACCTACACTGTCTACCTCTCATCCCCTATACCACTACCTGCACTGTCTACCTCTCATCCCCTATACCACTACCTGCACTGACTACCTCTCATCCCCTATACCACTACCTGCTGACTACCTCTCATCCCCTATACCACTACCTACACTGTCTACCTCTCATCCCCTATACCACTACCTGCACTGTCTACCTCTCATCCCCTATACCACTACCTGCACTGTCTACCTCTCATCCCCTATACCACTACCTGCTGTCTACCTCTCATGCCCTATACCACTACCTGCTGACTACCTCTCATCCCCTATACCACTACCTGCACTGTCTACCTCTCATCCCCTATACCACTACCTGCTGACTACCTCTCATCCCCTATACCACTACCTGCTGACTACCTCTCATCCCCTATACCACTACCTGCTGTCTACCTCTCATCCCCTATACCACTACCTGCCGACTACCTCTCATCCCCTATACCACTACCTGCCGTCTACCTCTCATCCCCTATTCCACTACCTGCCGTCTACCTCTCATCCCCTATACCACTACCTGCACTGACTACCTCTCATCCCCTATACCACTACCTGCACTGACTACCTCTCATCCCCTATACCACTACCTGCACTGACTACCTCTCATCCCCTATACCACTACCTCCACTGACTACCTCTCATCCCCTATACCACTACCTGCACTGTCTACCTCTCATCCCCTATACCACTACCTGCTGACTACCTCTCATCCCCTATACCACTACCTGCTGTCTACCTTTCATCCCCTATACCACTACCTGCTGTCTACCTCTCATCCCCTATACCACTACCTGCACTGACTACCTCTCATCCCCTATACCACTACCTGCACTGACTACCTCTCATCCCCTATACCACTACCTGCACTGTCTACATCTCATCCCCTATACCACTACCTGCTGACTACCTCTCATCCCCTATACCACTACCTGCACTGACTACCTCTCATCCCCTATACCACTACCTAATGACTACCTCTCATCCCCTATACCACTACCTGCACTGTCTACCTCTCATCCCCTATACCACTACCTGCACTGTCTACCTCTCATCCCCTATACCACTACCTGCACTGTCTACCTCTCATCCCCTATACCACTACCTGCACTGTCTACCTCTCATCCCCTATACCACTACCTGCACTGTCTACCTCTCATCCCCTATACCACTACCTGCACTGACTACCTCTCATCCCCTATACCACTACCTGCACTGTCTACCTCTCATCCCCTATACCACTACCTGCACTGTCTACCTCTCATCCCCTATACCACTACCTGCACTGTCTACCTCTCATCCCCTATACCACTACCTGCACTGTCTACCTCTCATCCCCTATACCACTACCTGCACTGTCTACCTCTCATCCCCTATACCACTACCTGCACTGACTACCTCTCATCCCCTATACCACTACCTGCACTGTCTACCTCTCATCCCCTATACCACTACCTACACTGTCTACCTCTCATCCCCTATACCACTACCTGCACTGTCTACCTCTCATCCCCTATACCACTACCTGCACTGACTACCTCTCATCCCCTATACCACTACCTGCTGACTACCTCTCATCCCCTATACCACTACCTGCACTGTCTACCTCTCATCCCCTATACCACTACCTGCACTGTCTACCTCTCATCCCCTATACCACTACCTGCACTGTCTACCTCTCATCCCCTATACCACTACCTGCTGTCTACCTCTCATGCCCTATACCACTACCTGCTGACTACCTCTCATCCCCTATACCACTACCTGCACTGTCTACCTCTCATCCCCTATACCACTACCTGCTGACTACCTCTCATCCCCTATACCACTACCTGCTGACTACCTCTCATCCCCTATACCACTACCTGCTGTCTACCTCTCATCCCCTATACCACTACCTGCCGACTACCTCTCATCCCCTATACCACTACCTGCCGTCTACCTCTCATCCCCTATTCCACTACCTGCCGTCTACCTCTCATCCCCTATACCACTACCTGCACTGACTACCTCTCATCCCCTATACCACTACCTGCACTGACTACCTCTCATCCCCTATACCACTACCTGCACTGACTACCTCTCATCCCCTATACCACTACCTGCACTGACTACCTCTCATCCCCTATACCACTACCTGCACTGTCTACCTCTCATCCCCTATACCACTACCTGCTGACTACCTCTCATCCCCTATACCACTACCTGCTGACTACCTCTCATGCCCTATACCACTACCTGCTGTCTACCTTTCATCCCCTATACCACTACCTGCTGTCTACCTTTCATCCCCTATACCACTACCTGCTGTCTACCTCTCATCCCCTATACCACTACCTGCACTGACTACCTCTCATCCCCTATACCACTACCTGCACTGACTACCTCTCATCCCCTATACCACTACCTGCACTGTCTACATCTCATCCCCTATACCACTACCTGCTGACTACCTCTCATCCCCTATACCACTACCTGCACTGACTACCTCTCATCCCCTATACCACTACCTGCACTGTCTACCTCTCATCCCCTATACCACTACCTGCACTGTCTACCTCTCATCCCCTATACCACTACCTGCACTGTCTACCTCTCATCCCCTATACCACTACCTGCACTGTCTACCTCTCATCCCCTATACCACTACCTGCACTGTCTACCTCTCATCCCCTATACCACTACCTGCACTGTCTACCTCTCATCCCCTATACCACTACCTGCTGTCTACCTCTCATCCCCTATACCACTACCTGCTGTCTACCTCTCATCCCCTATACCACTACCTGCTGTCTACCTCTCATCCCCTATACCACTACCTGCTGTCTACCTCTCATCCCCTATACCACTACCTGCTGTCTACCTCTCATCCCCTATACCACTACCTGCTGTCTACCTCTCATCCCCTATACCACTACCTGCTGTCTACCTCTCATCCCCTATACCACTACCTGCTGTCTACCTCTCATCCCCTATACCACTACCTGCTGTCTACCTCTCATCCCCTATACCACTACCTGCTGACTACCTCCCATCCCCTATACCACTACCTGCTGACTACCTCTCATCCCCTATACCACTACCTGCTGACTACCTCTCATCCCCTATACCACTACCTGCTGTCTACCTCTCATCCCCTATACCACTACCTGCTGACTACCTCTCATCCCCTATACCACTAGCTGCTGTCTACCTCTCATCCCCTATACCACTACCTGCTGTCTACCTCTCATCCCCTATACCACTACCTGCTGTCTACCTCTCATCCCCTATACCACTACCTGCTGTCTACCTCTCATCCCCTATACCACTACCTGCTGTCTACCTCTCATCCCCTATACCACTACCTGCTGACTACCTCTCATCCCCTATACCACTACCTGCACTGTCTACCTCTCATCCCCTATACCACTACCTGCTGTCTACCTCTCATCCCCTATACTACTACCTGCACTGTCTACCTCTCATCCCCTATACCACTATCTGCTGTCTACCTCTCATCCCCTATACCACTACCTGCACTGTCTACCTCTCATCCCCTATACCACTACCTGCTGTCTACCTCTCATCCCCTATACCACTACCTGCTGTCTACCTCTCATCCCCTATACCACTACCTGCACTGTCTACCTCTCATCCCCTATACCACTACCTGCACTGACTACCTCTCATCCCCTATACCACTACCTGCACTGACTACCTCTCATCCCCTATACCACTACCTGCTGTCTACCTCTCATCCCCTATACCACTACCTGCTGTCTACCTCTCATCCCCTATACCACTACCTACACTGTCTACCTCTCCTCCCCTATACCACTACCTGCTGTCTACCTCTCATCCCCTATACCACTACCTGCTGTCTACCTCTCATCCCCTATACCACTACCTGCACTGACTACCTCTCATCCCCTATACCACTACCTGCACTGTCTACCTCTCATCCCCTATACCACTACCTGCACTGTCTACCTCTCATCCCCTATACCACTACCTGCTGTCTACCTCTCATCCCCTATACCACTACCTGCTGACTACCTCTCATCCCCTATACCACTACCTGCTGACTACCTCACATCCCCTATACCACTACCTGCACTGTCTACCTCTCATCCCCTATACCACTACCTGCACTGACTACCTCTCATCCCCTATACCACTACCTGCTGACTACCTCTCATCCCCTATACCACTACCTGCTGACTACCTCTCATCCCCTAAACCACTACCTGCACTGACTACCTCTCATCCCCTATACCACTACCTGCACTGACTACCTCTCATCCCCTATACCACTACCTGCTGTCTACCTCTCATCCCCTATACCACTACCTGCTGACTACCTCTCATCCCCTATACCACTACCTGCACTGACTACCTCTCATCCCCTATACCACTACCTGCTGACTACCTCTCATCCCCTATACCACTACCTGCACTGACTACCTCTCATCCCCTATACCACTACCTGCTGACTACCTCTCATCCCCTATACCACTACCTGCTGACTACCTCTCATCCCCTATACCACTACCTGCACTGACTACCTCTCATCCCCTATACCACTACCTGCACTGACTACCTCTCATCCCCTATACCACTACCTGCACTGTCTACCTCTCATCCCCTATACCACTACCTGCTGACTACCTCTCATCCACGATACCACTACCTGCACTGACTACCTCTCATCCCCTATACCACTACCTGCTGTCTACCTCTCATCCCCTATACCACTACCTGCTGTCTACCTCTCATCCCCTATACCACTACCTGCACTGACTACCTCTCATCCCCTATACCACTACCTGCACTGTCTACCTCTCATCCCCTATACCACTACCTGCTGTCTACCTCTCATCCCCTATACCACTACCTGCTGTCTACCTCTCATCCCCTATACCACTACCTACTGACTACCTCTCATCCCCTATACCACTACCTGCACTGACTACCTCTCATCCCCTATACCACTACCTGCACTGACTACCTCTCATCCCCTATACCACTACCTGCTGACTACCTCTCATCCCCTATACCACTACCTGCTGTCTACCTCTCATCCCCTATACCACTACCTGCACTGACTACCTCTCATCCCCTATACCACTACCTGCTGTCTACCTCTCATCCCCTATACCACTACCTGCTGACTACCTCTCATCCCCTATACCACTACCTGCTGACTACCTCTCATCCCCTATACCACTACCTGCACTGACTACCTCTCATCCCCTATACCACTACCTGCTGACTACCTCTCATCCCCTATACCACTACCTGCTGACTACCTCTCATCCCCTATACCACTACCTGCACTGACTACCTCTCATCCCCTATACCACTACCTGCTGTCTACCTCTCATCCCCTAAACCACTACCTGCTGTCTACCTCTCATCCCCTATACCACTACCTGCTGTCTACCTCTCATCCCCTATACCACTACCTGCTGACTACCTCTCATCCCCTATACCACTACCTGCTGTCTACCTCTCATCCCCTATACCACTACCTGCTGACTACCTCTCATCCCCTATACCACTACCTGCTGACTACCTCTCATCCCCTATACCACTACCTGCTGACTACCTCTCATCCCCTATACCACTACCTGCACTGACTACCTCTCATCCCCTATACCACTACCTGCTGTCTACCTCTCATCCCCTATACCACTACCTGCTGTCTACCTCTCATCCCCTATACCACTACCTGCTGTCTACCTCTCATCCCCTATACCACTACCTGCCGTCTACCTCTCATCCCCTATACCACTACCTGCTGACTACCTCTCATCCCCTATACCACTACCTGCTGACTACCTCTCATCCCCTATACCACTACCTGCTGACTACCTCTCATCCCCTATACCACTACCTGCTGACTACCTCTCATCCACTATACCACTACCTGCACTGACTACCTCTCATCCCCTATACCACTACCTGCTGTCTACCTCTCATCCCCTATACCACTACCTGCTGACTACCTCTCATCCCCTATACCACTACCTGCTGACTACCTCTCATCCCCTATACCACTACCTGCTGACTACCTCTCATCCACTATACCACTACCTGCACTGACTACCTCTCATCCCCTATACCACTACCTGCTGTCTACCTCTCATCCCCTATACCACTACCTGCTGTCTACCTCTCATCCCCTATACCACTACCTGCACTGACTACCTCTCATCCCCTATACCACTACCTGCACTGACTACCTCTCATCCCCTATACCACTACCTGCACTGTCTACCTCTCATCCCCTATACCACTACCTGCTGTCTACCTCTCATCCCCTATACCACTACCTGCTGTCTACCTCTCATCCCCTATACCACTACCTGCTGACTACCTCTCATCCCCTATACCACTACCTGCACTGACTACCTCTCATCCCCTATACCACTACCTGCACTGACTACCTCTCATCCCCTATACCACTACCTGCACTGACTACCTCTCATCCCCTATACCACTACCTGCTGACTACCTCTCATCCCCTATACCACTACCTGCACTGACTACCTCTCATCCCCTATACCACTACCTGCTGTCTACCTCTCATCCCCTATACCACTACCTGCTGTCTACCTCTCATCCCCTATACCACTACCTGCTGACTACCTCTCATCCCCTATACCACTACCTGCTGTCTACCTCTCATCCCCTATACCACTACCTGCACTGACTACCTCTCATCCCCTATACCACTACCTGCACTGACTACCTCTCATCCCCTATACCACTACCTGCACTGACTACCTCTCATCCCCTATACCACTACCTGCTGTCTACCTCTCATCCCCTATACCACTACCTGCTGACTACCTCTCATCCCCTATACCACTACCTGCTGACTACCTCTCATCCCCTATACCACTACCTGCTGTCTACCTCTCATCCCCTATACCACTACCTGCACTGACTACCTCTCATCCCCTATACCACTACCTGCTGTCTACCTCTCATCCCCTATACCACTACCTGCTGACTACGAGGAGCCACTCTTTTACATGGCCTGGATAAAGACAATTGAACCCTTGAAACAAAAAAAACTGAACCTGGATGGTGTTGTTTGTTGTGATCAGTTGTCCAGGAACCAGGAGAGACTGGATCATCTATCCATCTGTCTCGTGTCTTCCTCCCACATCTAATACTATGGTTAACCCCTCCTCTTCCTCTGCTTACAGGGAGCGGTTAAGACCATTCTGACTGCTTTCCAGAGCATTCTGTCACAATCAGATGCCAGCTATGAAGACTGCCAGACGGTACTGGTGGAACTGCTGGTTGCCATGATGAGCCAACGAATCACAGCCGAGGAACTGGCCCTGTTGATCCGCCTCTTCCAGGAGAAGAATCCGCCCACTGTGAGTAGCAACCAATTATCACTACCATATCGTATATGAATAAAATTGTATTTGTCACCTGCGCCGAATACAACAGGTGAAAACCTTACAACCTTACAGTGAAAGGCTTACTTACAAGACCTTAACCAACAATGCTTTATGAAGTTAAGAAAAAAATAGAAAAGTGAAGTAACAAGTAAATAAGCAGCAGCTGTAAAATAACAATAGCGAGGCTATACAGGTGGTACAGAGTCAATGTGCGGGGGGCACAGGTTAGTCGAGGTAAATGAGGTAATATCTACATGTAGGTAGAGTTAAAGTGACTATGCATAGATTATAAACAGAGAGTAGCAGCAGCGTTAGAGGTGTCTGGGTAGCCCTTTGATTAGCAGGAGTCTTATGACTTGGGGGTAGAAGCTGTTTAGAAGACTCTTGGTTTTAGGTAGTCTGTCTGTTTATAAAGTATGGACATGATAATATCAATTATTGTACTGCTGTTGAGGGAGCTAGCATGCTAGTTACTATAGATATAGATTATTGTACTGCTGTTGAGGGAGCTAGCATGCTAGTTACTATAGATATAGATTATTGTACTGCTGTTGAGGGAGCTAGCATGCTAGTCACTATAGATATAGATTATTGTACTGCTGTTGAGGGAGCTAGCATGCTAGTCACTATATATAGAGATTATTGTACTGCTGTTGAGGGAGCTAGCATGCTAGTCACTATAGATATAGATTATTGTACTGCTGTTGAGGGAGCTAGCATGCTAGTTACTATAGATATAGATTATTGTACTGCTGTTGAGGGAGCTAGCATGCTAGTCACTATAGATATAGATTATTGTACTGCTGTTGAGGGAGCTAGCATGCTAGTTACTATAGATATAGATTATTGTACTGCTGTTGAGGGAGCTAGCATGCTAGTCACTATAGATATAGATTATTGTACTGCTGTTGAGGGAGCTAGCATGCTAGTTACTATAGATAGGTTATTGTACTGCTGTTGAGGGAGCTAGCATGCTAGTTACTATAGATATAGATTATTGTACTACTGTTGAGGGAGCTAGCATGCATAGATATAGATTATTGTACTGCTGTTGAGGGAGCTAGCATGCTAGTTACTATAGATATAGATTATTGTACTGCTGTTGAGGGAGCTAGCATGCTAGTCACTATAGATATAGATTATTGTACTGCTGTTCAGGGAGCTAGCATGCTAGTTACTATAGATATAGATTATTGTACTGCTGTTGAGGGAGCTAGCATGCTAGTTACTATAGATAGGTTATTGTACTGCTGTTGAGGGAGCTAGCATGCTAGTTACTATAGATATAGATTATTGTACTACTGTTGAGGGAGCTAGCATGCTAGTTACTATAGATATAGATGATTGTACTGCTGTTGAGGGAGCTAGCATGCTAGTTACTATAGATATAGATGATTGTACTACTGTTGAGGGAGCTAGCATGCTAGTCACTATAGATATAGATTATTGTACTACTGTTGAGGGAGCTAGCATGCTAGTTACTATAGATATAGATTATTGTACTACTGTTGAGGGAGCTAGCATGCTAGTTACTATAGATATAGATTATTGTACTACTGTTGAGGGAGCTAGCATGCTAGTTACTATAGATATAGATGATTGTACTGCTGTTGAGGGAGCTAGCATGCTAGTTACTATAGATATAGATGATTGTACTACTGTTGAGGGAGCTAGCATGCTAGTCACTATAGATATAGATGATTGTACTGCTGTTGAGGGAGCTAGCATGCTAGTTACTATATATAGAGATTATTGTACTGCTGTTGAGGGAGCTATAATGCCTGTTACTATAGATATAGATTATTGTACTGCTGTTGAGGGAGCTAGCATGCTAGTTACTATAGATATACAGTGGGGAGAACAAGTATTTGATACACTGCCGATTTTGCAGGTTTTCCTACTTACAAAGCATGTAGATGTCTGTAATTTTTATCATAGGTACACTTCAACTGTGAGAGACGGAATCTAAAACAAAAATCCAGAAAATCACATTGTATGATTTTTAAGTAATTAATTTGCATTTTATTGCATGACATAAGTATTTGATCACCTACCAACCAGTAAGAATTCCGGCTCTCACAGACCTGTTAGTTTTTCTTTAAGAAGCCCTCCTGTTCTCCACTCATTACCTGTATTAACTGCACCTGTTTGAACTCGTTACCTGTATAAAAGACACCTGTCCACACACTCAATCAAACAGACTCCAACCTCTCCACAATGGCCAAGACCAGAGAGCTGTGTAAGGACATCAGGGATAAAATTGTAGACCTGCACAAGGCTGGGATGGGCTACAGGACAATAGGCAAGCAGCTTGGTGAGAAGGCAACAACTGTTGGCGCAATTATTAGAAAATGGAAGAAGTGGGGGGATTGGAGGGACGCCATGTGCGACTGACGTGTTTTCCGTTTGCTCCCGTGGTATTTTTAAAGTTTATGTGAAGTTTGCAGCAGAACCGTATTTATTTTCATATATTATTTTGGTGATCCCTTCCCGTAAAAACCAAGACTACTTTACTTCCAAATGTCAGCATGTCGACGAAACATAAGGCTAAAAGCATGACTTTGAGAAAACCCGGCCTACAAGACACACTCTCATCACCGCCCTCTCCTGAGCCTGACGGCCCGGGGACTGACACTTTACCCGGGGGGGCGGCTTGGCCTGGCGGCGCTGAAATGAACATTCTCGAGGCCATCAAACTACTACGCTCTGAGATAGTTGAAATGAAAACGGAGGTGGTTAATACGATTGAGGCCCGAATAAAGGAGGTTTCTGATACTTTAAAAGCAGATCTAACCATCCTGCGGAACGAGACGGTGCCAGCAATCACATCACTCAAAACAACAATGGCGTCGCACACTACAACGATTGCAGCACTGGAGACCTCCGCTACAAATGTCTCCGACTTAACTACATCCCTGGAGGCTGACGTGAAACGCCTCGCTGCGGATTTGAAAAAGGTGAAGGAGAGCTGTGTAAGTTTAGAGGGATTCTCTCGCCGCAATAACCTGAGACTTGTATCAGTCCCAGAGTCAGCGGAAATGCCTCGCGCCACGGATTTCGTTTCTGGGCTGCTGAAGGATGTTCTTGCCTTAGATGAAAAGCCCCTGATTGATCGTGCCCACCGGTCGCTGCGCCCAAAGCCCCGGGATGGGGAGAGGCCCCGTGACATAATTCTTCGAGTGCACTTTTTCCATGAGAAGATGGAGATTCTCCGACGAGCCCGCAATACCACTCTGAGCTTTCAAGGACAGAGCTTCTCCATCTACCAGGACTACTCCCCCACTGTTTCCAGGCAGCGCGCAGCTTTCGGGCAGGCCAAGCGACTACTTCGGGACCATCCAGGTGTGAAGTACGGACTGCGATTCCCGGCCCGTTTATGGCTATCTCATGATGGTAAAGACTACACATTTGAATCTCCGGATGAGGCTCTCTCTCACATTCAACGTCACATCAAGAAGTCTTGAACTTGCTCATAGTTCAGCAACTGTTGCTTGCGAACTGTGGATAGTAAGTAACCCACCTGTGGTACAATTATGTTTAGCTACAACATGCTAATTTTGTATAGTTGGGGAGTTGGCGAACCCATTCAGGCTTATTTGATGTGATTAAATGTTTTGATCATCTAGTGTGCTTGCCTTACAAGCATTCAGTCATTTTAATTTCATTGTATTGAGGTTTTACTTTACTCCTGTGTTTCTAGGCTGTCTTGCTCACCTATTCAGTTTGTTTACATAGTGTCTCAGTGACTCAAAATATTCTTGGCTATTTGTTTACTGCATCCGTTTGCATTGACCCAGTAAACAGTAAATGCTTCCCGAGGCGACACGTTTTTTGGGGTCCTCACTTAAATTTTAAAAGTTCTGAGCGTCATTTATGCCCAGCAAGCGTTCAACGTTGCGCACACGTAGTTTTTTGGTATTGGTTGTAAGCTGTCTCAGCATTCAACTAGACAACTATTATAATAATAATCATTATTATTATTTTTGATTGTCTTACTACGATTTCCTTACTTCAAATTAGGTCTTCGGCTGAGAGCCTTTATACATTTTATTTATTTTATTTATTTTCTCTCTCAAATGCCTGTTATAAGACTGGGAATATAATTATATACATCTACAAGTGGTGCTTTTGTAATTTCGTTTGCACAAGGGATTCACTTTTATTTATTTTTATTTAAAAAATGATTCTCTTTTTTTTTGCTGTTTGATCCACTAACAAAACGCGACTTTAAAGAGCGGGACTGTGGGTTTAGGTTTAAGACCGCACTCTCACAGACATACTGTGCGAAGAGAACATGTTCTATTTAGGCTTGTACCTCGTTTGGGGAGGTATTGTCTGGGATGGGGGGAGGGGGGGGGGGGAGGGGTTGAATTGTTCAGTTCTAATGTTGTCATTCTGTCTTTTTCGTTTTTTTTTCTGTACTTTTTCCAAACATCTACCACCGTACATTATTACTCTGAGACAAGTTATTCTGGGGTTTTTGGGCGCTCATTGCTTTTCCATTCTATGCTCTAATGACAGGGTTGTATAACGGGAATGCCCAGAGGGGCCGAAACAATGCGATCAAGTACATTTCGTGGAACATCAAAGGGGTTAATAACCCAGTGAAGCGTAAGAGGGTGTTGACACACTTAAAGGGTTTGAATGCAAATATTGCATTTCTACAAGAGACTCACTTGAGGACTGGTGAGCACTTTAGGATGCGTAGGGACTGGGTTGGTCAAGTGTTCCACTCTAACTTTCATAGTAAATCAAGAGGGGCTGCCATTTTGGTTGATAAAGCTACTCCCTTTGTAGCTTCTGAGGTTATCGCTGATCCTAAGGGACGATACATCATAGTAACCGGTAAGCTGTTTTCTACCCCTCTTGTGTTGGCTAGTGTTTATGCTCCCAATTGGGATGACACAAGTTTCATTTCTTCCTTTTTGTCTGCTATACCCAATTTAGATTCTCATTTGTTGATTTTAGGGGGGGATTTCAACTGCAAAATGTCCCCAGTTCTTGACAAGTCCTCACGAACAACTACAGGCCCATCTAAATGTGCCCTACTTATTCAAGCCTTTCTTCAGAAATATGCCATGTTTGAGGCCTGGCGTTTCCTACATCCTACAGATAGACAGTATTCCTTTTATTCTCATGTCCATCAAACATACTCCCGGATTGATTACTTCTTTTTGGACAAAAAACTTCTGCCTAACCTTCGGCAGTGTACTTACAAGAGTATTGTTATTTCTGACCATTCACCATTAGTGCTTGAACTAGAGTTTCCCCAGCGACCTCCTATGTGTTATCAATGGCGTCTCAACCCCATTTTACTCTCAGATAAGGAGTTTGTCAATTTCATTTCTTCTGAAATCACCTTATTCCTAGAAACTAATTCAACACCAGGTATGTCCTGCTCTACCATATGGGAGTCTCTCAAAGCATACCTACGTGGCCAAATTATCTCTTATACAGCCAACCAAAACAGAGTTCGCTCCCAGCGACTTCGGGACCTGAGCGAATCCATAGCCACATTGGATGAGAAGTATGCTACGGTTCCTTCCTCTGATCTGCATAAAGAGCGCCAACTACTCCAATCTGAATTTGATGAGCTTTCTACCAGGCAAGCTGAACAGTTACTCTTGCGAGCTCGGTACAGAGTGTATGAACAAGGCGACAAGGCCAGTAAACTCCTTGCACATCAGATCCGTAAGTCTGAGGCCTCACGTTTAATCCCACAAATAAGGACCCCGTCTGGTGCCACCACAGTTATACATAAAGAGATCAATGATCAATTCAAACAATTTTACTCTGCGCTATACACCTCTGAATCCCCTCAAGACCCTTTGCTGATTGATTCCTTCTTTAATGGCCTGAATATGCCTTCAATTGATACAGACACCCATGACTGTCTAGAAGAAGAATTTACACCTGAGGAGATTGCAACAGCAGTGTCCGCAATGAAAAGTGGTAAATCACCGGGTCCGGATGGTTTTCCAACCGAATTTTACAGGACGTTTTCTGGTCTGCTTTGCCCATTCTTGTCTCGACTATTTGCAGAGTGCCTTGATACCTCAAAGCTACCACCTACTCTTTATCAGGCTTCAATTTCATTACTATTAAAGAAAAACAAAGACCCCCTGGAATGTGGATCCTATCGCCCAATCTCGCTTTTAAACTGTGATTACAAAATTCTAGCCAAGCTTTTAGCCATCCGTATGGAAGGCTCGCTGCACCAAGTAATACACTCTGACCAGACTGGCTTTGTGAGAAATAGGCATTTGTTTTTCAATATTAGGCGCCTTATGAATATACTGTACTCCCCAGCGTCGGAGGACCCAGAGGTAGTGGTCTCACTTGATGCAGAAAAAGCGTTTGACCGCGTTGAGTGGGATTACCTAACAGCTACCCTTTATAGATTTGGCTTTGGTCCCAAATTCATTGCGTGGATAAAGATTCTTTATTTTTCCCCCATGGCTTCGGTACGGACTAACAACTTGTCCTCTGACTATTTTCCCTTGCACCGCGGATCCAGACAGGGCTGTCCACTCTCCCCCTTGTTGTTTGCTTTGGCAATCGAACCTCTCGCCATTGCACTACGCTCTAATGATGCCATTCAAGGAATAATCAGGACGGGCTCAGAGCAGAAAGTCTCGCTATATGCGGATGACCTCCTTTTGTTTATCTCTAACCCTGATACCTCATTGCCACGCGCCTTATCTGTTCTTAAAAGGTTTGGATCAATCTCAGGGTACAAGCTGAATCTAGGCAAGAGTGAGCTTTTTCCTGTAAACAAGGCTGCTTTAAAGTGCTCTTTTACAAGTTCTCAGTTTAGGATTGTCCGGGATCAATTCACCTACTTGGGAGTTAAAGTGACAAGGAAATATTCAAATCTGTTTCAGGAAAACTTGGTTGCTCTAGCAGACAGTTTGAAACAATCTTTTACTTTTTGGAAGTCGCTACCTCTTTCTCTTATCGGAAGGATTAATGTCATTAAAATGAGTGTGTTGCCCAAATTTCTATATTTATTTCAATGTTTACCCATTTTTATTCCAAAATCTTTTTTTATTTCACTGGATCAAACATTCATGCATTTCATTTGGGATGGCAAGGTACCACGGATTGGTAAAAAACATTTACAGAAGCCTAAGTCATTGGGGGGTTTAGCTCTACCAAATTTTCAGACATACTATTGGGCTGCAAATTTCAGAGCCCTTCTGTACTGGCTGCAGACTGATCCTACTGGCCCCAGACCACTCTGGGTCCAGATGGAGTCTGAATCGTGTAAACCTGCTGCACTTTCTTCTGTGTTGTGCTCGTCTCTCCCAGTGTCCCTAGGCAAAAGGTGTGTCAACCCAATTGTAAAGCAGTCTCTTAAAATTTGGAATCAGTTCCGTTTAGCCTTTGGCCTCCGAGGCTTTTCTCTATCAGGCCCAATCAATCAGAACATTTTATTTCCTCCATCTTTGAATGATGGGGCTTTTGGCATCTGGCACTCACTAGGCCTCTCCTCACTAGCCCAATTATTCTTTGATGACACATTTGCCTCTTTTGCTCAGCTACAGGAAAGGTTCAACCTCCCCCAATCCCACTTTTTCCGCTATCTCCAGACTAGGAACTTAGTCAGAGCTAACACACCTGAATTTCCCCATATGCCTGCGAATACAGCTATAGAGAGCATCTTGGAGCTGAACAAGCTTCCTAGGGGCACAATTTCAGATGTATATGCAATCATTCATGACTTACAGAACCCTTCTTTGGTGCCTTTAAAGACTCGATGGGAAAAGGATTTGGGGGAGGAACTTGGGGAAGACACCTGGGAATCTGTGCTGCGCAGGGTGCATTCGTCCTCTTTTAGCACTAGACACAGCCTCATTCAATTCAAGGTGGTTCACCGTATCCACTGGTCTGGGGCCAGACTTGGAAGAATATTCTCTGATTTTGATCCTACCTGTGTCAGATGTAAAATAGAACCAGCCACACTGTTGCATATGTTCTGGGGCTGTCATAAACTGTCAGGTTTCTGGGAATTAATATTTAAATGTTTCTCTGATATATATGACACTGTTATAGATCCGTCTCCCCTTACAGCCCTTTTTGGTGTACTGCCCATAGGTACCCCCCTGTCAAGAATCCAGTCGGACACTGTTGCTTATACAACTCTTTTAGCTAGACGGCTAATACTACAGAACTGGAAGATGGCAGCTCCCCCATCTTATACATATTGGGTGAGAGATGTGTTGTGCTCTCTGAAACTAGAAAAAATTAAATTCAATTCACGTGGGAACCCCAAACTGTTTAATGAGGCTTGGGCTCCATTCCGGTGTTACTTTAAACAGTCCATCCTCTGATGGCATTCCTATTAAAACCAAAATAAGTCTGTATTTGACCCCCCTGTGACTTACTTAGGGGTTGGATGAGCATTTCTCTGTGTTTTTTCTGGGGGGGGGGGCATTAAGGTTGATGTGCTTATTGATTGTGACCTGCGGATGCCTTGTTCATCTTGCCCGGGCAGAGACTAAGGTGTGAGCTTGTTTTTCCCAGTTATTTTTATTTTTAAATTTCGTTCACGCCTACATAAAATTATTATTATTCATTTTTTATTTTAAAGCATTGTAAACTTTTCATTTTTGGTCCAGTGGATGGTTGGTCTGTGGCCTTGACTGTCTGTGAGTGGTTGCATTTCTCCACCCCATCCCTTGACTGTTTACAGGAACAATGGTGAGGTGGTTGCTCTGTCCCTATACTATAGATTGCCCTTTAACCTTTGTAGCCTTCTGCCTGGTGTGTTTAACTTGTCTAAAGTATGGTATCTTTAAAGCTATTTTTTTTTAATGTATTATTTGTATTTTTTTCTAGTTGAGTATATTATTTATATTGCTTTGTCTTGTCTGTGTGTGTAAAACTTAATAAACAGAGTTTTCAAAAAAAAAAGAAAATGGAAGAAGTTCAAGATGACGGTCAATCACCCTCGGTCTGGGGCTCCATGCAAGATCTCACCTCGTGGGGCATCAATGATCATGAAGAAGGTGAGGGATCAGCCCAGAACTACACGGCAGGACCTGGTCAATGACCTGAAGAGAGCTGGGACCACAGTCTCAAAGAAAACCATTAGTAACACACTACGCCGTCATAGATTAAAATCCTGCAGCGCACGCAAGGTCCCCCTGCTCAAGCCAGCGCATGTCCAGGCCCGTCTGAAGTTTGCCAATGACCATCTGGATGATCCAGAGGAGGAATGGGAGAAGGTCATGTAGTCTGATGAGACAAAAATAGAGCTTTTTGGTCTAAACTCCACTCGCCGTGTTTGGAGGAAGAAGAAGGATGAGTACAACCCCAAGAACACCATCCCAACCGTGAAGTATGGAGGTGGAAACATCATTCTTTGGGGATGCTTTTCTGCAAAGGGGACAGGACGACTGCACCGTATTGAGGGGAGGATGGATGGGGCCATGTATCGCGAGATCTTGGCCAACAACCTCCTTCCCTCAGTAAGAGCATTGAAGATGGGTCGTGGCTGGGTCTTCCAGCATGACAATGACCCGAAACACACAGCCAGGGCAACTAAGGAGTGGCTCCGTAAGAAGCATCTAAAGGTCCTGGAGTGGCCTAGCCAGTCTCCAGACCAGAACCCAATAGAACATCTTTGGAGGGAGCTGAAAGTCCGTATTGCACAGCGACAGCCCCGAAACCTGAAGGATCTGGAGAAGGTCTGTATGGAGGAGTGGGCCAAAATCCCTGCTGCAGTGTGTGCAAACCTGGTCAAGAACTACAGGAAACGTATGATCTCTGTTAATTGCAAACAAATGTTTCTGTACCAAATATTAAGTTCTGCTTTTCTGATGTATCAAATACTTATGTCATGCCATAAAATGCAAATTAATTACTTAAAAATCATACAATGTGATTTTCTGGATTTTTGTTTTAGATTCCGTCTCTCACAGTTGAAGTGTACCTATGATCAAAATTACAGACCTCTAATTGCTTTGTAAGTAGGAAAACCTGCAAAATCGGCAGTGTATCAAATACTTGTTCTCCCCACTGTAGATTATTGTACTGCTCTTAAGGGAGCTAGCATGCTTGTTATTATATATTATTGTGCTGCTGTTGAGGGAGCTATTATGCTGTTGAGGGAGCTAGCATGCTAGTTACTATAGATACAGATTATTGTACTGCTGTTGAGGGAGCTAGCATGCTAGTTACTATAGATATAGATTATTGTATTGCTGTTGAGGGAGCTAGCATGCTAGTTACTATAGATATAGATTATTGTGCTGCTGTTGAGGGAGCTAGCATGCTTGTCATTATAGATATAGGTTAATGTACTGTTGTTGAGGGAGCTAGCATGCTAGTTACTATAGATATAGATTATTGTACTGCTGTTGAGGGAGCTAGCATGCTTGTTACTATATATATATATAGATTATTGTACTGCTGTTGAGGGAGCTAGCATGCTAGTTACTATAGATTTAGATTATTGTACTGCTGTTGAGGGAGCTAGCATGCTAGTTACTAAAGATATAGATTATTGTACTGCTGTTGAGGGAGCTAGCATGCTAGTTACTAAAGATATAGATTATTGTACTGTTGTTGAGGGAGCTAGCATGCTAGTTACTAAAGATATAGATTATTGTACTGTTGTTGATGGAGCTAGCATGCTTGTCACTATATATATATTATTGTGCTGCTGTTGAGGGAGCTAGCATTTCACTGCAGCTTTTATACGTGTGGAAACGGTGGTTGTGATGAATTTAATGAGATTTGATAGGAAACAGATGTTGTGTTAATTGATATCTGGCTGCTGGCTCAGTTCAAACAGCTCCTCGGGTCTTCCTGGAACTGCTGTCCTGTAAGTCCTGTTTTCCTTTGGGTTCGTCATGCACACACAGTTAATTTTAACCTAAGTTGTCAGTATGACGCATGTCCCCTGTTTCAATATCCTCCACCTTTTTGTTTGATCGTATGGATATGAATCACCCAGCTGGGTCGTCGTGTGTGTGTGGCAGTGGAGGCTCCTCAGACGAGGAAATTAGCATGTAGTATCCTAAACCTATCACTGTTACATTGAGCTGGGTGAATGGAATATGAATGACAGTAACCTAAACCTATCACTGTTACATTGAACTGGGTGAATATGAATGACAGTAACCTAAACCTATCACTGTTACATTGAACTGGGTGAATATGAATGACAGTAACCTAAACCTATCACTGTTACATTGAACTGGGTGAATATGAATGACAGTAACCTAAACCTATCACTGTTACATTGAACTGGGTGAATATGAATGACAGTAACCTAAACCTATCACTGTTACATTGAACTGGGTGAATATGAATGACAGTAACCTAAACCTATCACTGTTACATTGAACTGGGTGAATATGAATGACAGTAACCTAAACCTATCACTGTTACATTGAACTGGGTGAATATGAATGACAGTAACCTAAACCTATCACTGTTACATTGAACTGGGTGAATATGAATGACAGTAACCTAAACCTATCACTGTTACATTGAACTGGGTGAATATGAATGACAGTAACCTAAACCTATCACTGTTACATTGAACTGGGTGAATATGAATGACAGTAACCTAAACCTGTCACTGTTACATTGAACTGGGTGAATATGAATGACAGTAACCTAAACCTATCACTGTTACATTGAACTGGGTGAATATGAATGACAGTAACCTAAACCTATCACTGTTACATTGAACTGGGTGAATATGAATGACAGTAACCTAAACCTATCACTGTTACATTGAACTGGGTGAATATGAATGACAGTAACCTAAACCTATCACTGTTACATTGAACTGGGTGAATGTGAATGACAGTAACCTAAACCTATCCCTGTTACATTGAACTGGGTGAATATGAATGACAGTAACCTAAACCTATCACTGTTACATTGAACTGGGTGAATATGAATGACAGTAACCTAAACCTATCCCTGTTACATTGAACTGGGTGAATATGAATGACAGTAACCTAAACCTATCCCTGTAACATTGAACTGGGTGAATATGAATGACAGTAACCTAAACCTATCACTGTTACATTGAACTGGGTGAATATGAATGACAGTAACCTAAACCTATCACTGTTACATTGAACTGGGTGAATATGAATGACAGTAACCTAAACCTATCACTGTTACATTGAGCTGGGTGAATATGAATGACAGTAACCTAAACCTATCACTGTTACATTGAACTGGGTGAATATGAATGACAGTAACCTAAACCTATCACTGTTACATTGAACTGGGTGAATATGAATGACAGTAACCTAAACCTATCACTGTTACATTGAACTGGGTGAATATGAATGACAGTCATCCAATAGGCCGTAATAGAAATAAGGCCCTGCTCATTAAAACATCTTAAACAGCACCGACCACAGTGTGTGTGTTTGTTAGCCTTTCGACTCCATTTCCCTGTTGTCTGTACGTTTTCCCCTGGGGAAACGTGGGTAATAGCAGGTGGTTTAGGTATATGGGTAGGTTATAGCAGGTGGTTTAGGTGTGTGGGTAGGTTATAGCAGGTGGTTTAGGTGTGTGGGTAGGTTATAGCAGGTGGTTTAGGTGTGTGGGTAGGTTATAGCAGGTGGTTTAGGTGTGTAGGTAGGTTATAGCAGGTGGTTTAGGTGTGTGGGTAGGTTATAGCAGGTGGTTTAGGTGTGTGGGTAGGTTATAGCAGGTGGTTTAGGTGTGTGGGTAGGTTATAGCAGGTGGTTTAGGTGTGTGGGTAGGTTATAGCAGGTGGTTTAGGTGTGTGGGTAGGTTATAGCAGGTGGTTTAGGTGTGTGGGTAGGTTATAGCAGGTGGTTTAGGTGTGTGGGTAGGTTATAGCAGGTGGTTTAGGTGTGTGGGTAGGTTATAGCAGGTGGTTTAGGTGTGTGGGTAGGTTATAGCAGGTGGTTTAGGTGTGTGGGTAGGTTATAGCAGGTGGTTGAGGTGTGTGGGTAGGTTATAGCAGGTGGTTGAGGTGTGTGGGTAGGTTATAGCAGATGGTTGAGGTGTGTGGGTAGGTTATAGCAGGTGGTTTAGGTGTGTGGGTAGGTTATAGCAGGTGGTTTAGGTGTGTGGGTAGGTTATAGCAGGTGGTTTAGGTGTGTGGGTAGGTTATAGCAGGTGGTTGAGGTGTGTGGGTAGGTTATAGCAGGTGGTTTAGGTGTGTGGGTAGGTTATAGCAGGTGGTTTAGGTGTGTGGGTAGGTTATAGCAGGTGGTTTAGGTGTGTGGGTAGGTTATAGCAGGTGGTTTAGGTGTGTGGGTAGGTTATAGCAGGTGGTTGAGGTGTGTGGGTAGGTTATAGCAGGTGGTTGAGGTGTGTGGGTAGGTTATAGCAGGTGGTTTATCTGTGTGGGTAGGTTATAGCAGGTGGTTTAGGTGTGTGGGTAGGTTATAGCAGGTGGTTTAGGTGTGTGGGTAGGTTATAGCAGGTGGTTGAGGTGTGTGGGTAGGTTATAGCAGGTGGTTTAGGTGTGTGGGTAGGTTATAGCAGGTGGTTTAGGTGTGTGGGTAGGTTATAGCAGGTGGTTTAGGTGTGTGGGTAGGTTATAGCAGGTGGTTTAGGTGTGTGGGTAGGTTATAGCAGGTGGTTTAGGTGTGTGGGTAGGTTATAGCAGGTGGTTTAGGTGTGTGGGTAGGTTATAGCAGGTGGTTTAGGTGTGTGGGTAGGTTATAGCAGGTGGTTTAGGTGTGTGGGTAGGTTATAGCAGGTGGTTTAGGTGTGTGGGTAGGTTATAGCAGGTGGTTTAGGTGTGTGGGTAGGTTATAGCAGGTGGTTTAGGTATGTGGGTAGGTTATAGCAGGTGGTTTAGGTATGTGGGTAGGTTATAGCAGGTGGTTTAGGTGTATGGGTAGGTTATAGCAGGTGGTTTAGGTGTGTGGGTAGGTTATAGCAGGTGGTTTAGGTGTGTGGGTAGGTTATAGCAGGTGGTTTAGGTGATGGAGTAGAATGTAGAGTTTTCACACACCCCATTGTAACATCCCCTCTCCCCCAGGACATCCTACTGAAAGGCGTCCTCCAGATCGTCCAGGCCAACGTGGACATGGAACCTCTCTACTTCCTCTCCTATCCTATGATCCTCGGCGGCGCGTCCTTCCCTGGCGGTACCTCCCCCGGCTCCCGACAAAATGGGGGGTCGGGGGGGAAGGGTGTCGGGATGCTGTGGAAGGGGGGGAAGCTGTCCCCGGGACGCAGGGAGGGGGATGGAAGAGAGGATCCAGGACATCTAAGGACCTCTCCGTGGCACGTTGCCCCGTTACACCTCCCTCTGGTGGGACAGAACTGCTGGCCACACATGGCCTCTGGGTTCTCTGCCTCTGTCTGGATAAAGGTGGCTGAGAATGAAGAGGGAGAGGGACATGCAGAGAAGGGTAAGAGCACGCAATGAAATACGATGAAGGTTTATCACATCATAGGCCACATGGAATTATATCTCTATAGGTAAAATACATGATTACAGAGGCACAAAGATCATACCCCCAAGACATGCTAACCTCTCACCATTACAATAACAGGGGAGGTTAGCATTTTATATCATACCCCCAAGACATGCTAACCTCTCACCATTACAATAACAGGGGAGGTTAGCATTTTATATCATAACCCCAAGACATGCTAACCTCTCACCATTACAATAACAGGGGAGGTTAGCATTTTATATCATAACCCCAAGACATGCTAACCTCTCACCATTACAATAACAGGGGAGGTTAGCATTTTATATCATAACCCCAAGACATGCTAACCTCTCACCATTACAATAACAGGGGAGGTTAGCATTTTTGAGTGGTATGCTATTCATGAAAAAGGGGTACAACTCAACATTAGGAAGGTGTTCCTGATGCTGTGGAAACTGTGTGAAGTCTGATAAACGGCATCATGTTCACAACCATCACACAACAGAGCACTGGAACGACACACTCAGTAATGTTTGCACCAAAATAACTGTAAACCACACCCCTAAATATTATGAGCCCCCACCTCTAGCTGGGTTTGGTGTGGGCTAGCCCGTGTTGGGCTGATGCGGTCTAGCTAGCCCGTGTTGGGCTGGTGCGGTCTAGCTAGCCCGTGTTGGGCTGGTGCGGGCTAGCTAGCCCGTGTTGGGCTGGTGCGGACTAGCTAGCCCGTGTGTTTTGGGCTGGTGCGGACTAGCTAGCCCGTGTGTTTTGGGCTGGTGCGGACTAGCCCGCCCGTGTTGGGCTGGTGCGGACTAGCCAGCCCGTGTGTTTTGGGCTGGTGCGGACTAGCTAGCCCGTGTGTTTTGGGCTGGTGCGGACTAGCCCGCCCGTGTTGGGCTGGTGCGGACTAGCCAGCCCGTGTGTTTTGGGCTGGTGTGGGCTAGCCCAACTTTCTCGCCAAATACCCACATGGGGACATGTTTGCTGGGGCTGATTCAATATTTTTCCCATAGTCCTAACGTTCACATGCTCAAACTTGTGCACTTTTAATAGACTTAAACAGCTGATATTCTCCAGATATCAAAGTGTCACCCACACAAATTGTTTGGGGTTTTAGGCTGGGTTTCTGTACAGCACTTTGAGATATCAGCTGATGTAAGAAGGGCTTTATAAATACATTTGATTTGACAAATGTGAACAATAGGCAGTGGATCGTTTTTCTCACGGTAATAGCCATTTTCGGTAGTGCTCAAGTCATGCAATTCCATGAGACCAGCATTTATTTTTCAACAATATTTTGAAGCAATTGGTCCAAATCAGTCCTCTGTGACAACATAAAGTGACTGACTGAACAAATCCTCACTATCAGTAGCTGCAGTTTGGCAGTACGCCCAGACCTTTGTTTTGAGAACGAAAGATATTTCAGTTTCAAGTGATCAGCTTAGAGAGAAGAAGCCCTGTGAGGTATTGATCAGTCACATGTTATGAACCAGTATTGATCAGTCACATGTTATGAACCAGTATTGATCAGTCACATGTTATGAACCAGTATTGATCAGTCACATGTTATGAACCAGTATTGGTCGGTCACATGTTATGAACCAGTATTGGTCGGTCACATGTTATGAACCAGTATTGGTCGGTCACATGTTATGAACCAGTATTGGTCGGTCACATGTTATGAACCAGTATTGGTCGGTCACATGAAGGAAACAAAACGGTAATGATTAATTAATTATGCTAAATCATGCAAATGTAACTATGAATAGCCAATAATAAGACAACTGCCTGGACTGCCCCGTTAGAGCTCCTGATTGAGATGTGTACTACGGTGCATTGAGTTGGTTTGAACCTCTCCAGCACACTGATAATACAGGAGGATTCATTTCAGATTGACTTCTAGTGTCCCTGGTGGTGAATTTCCACCACACTTGGTTTTTGTGTTACGCTCTAATCAATATTTCCAAGTCATAATTTTGAAGATCAAGAGGTCAATTAGAATGAATGCAAACCTGACAGACTTTGGTTTGTTATGTAAATATATAGCATTTTCTGTATTGTAGTAGAATGGGTTCAAAACATACCTAACCCATCAAGTAAAATGCAACATCCATTTATGGCCATCTATGTAAACTCCTGCAATAGTTGTCATTCAATTGGTAAAATTCATTTTTTGTCTTCTTCTAATGCCTTTTTGATGCAGTGTCTTAGACCGCTGCGCCACTCGGGAGGCCCCTTCTAATTCCTCTTGAAGGGGAAGTAATCTAAAAGTAACGAGATTACTGGGTTTGGGTAATCCAAAAGTAATGGAAAGTAATCTGATTACTGGGTTTGGAAGTAATCTAAAAGTAATGGAAAGTAATCTAAAAGTAATGGAAAGTAATCAGATTACTGAGTTTGGGAGTAATCTAAAAGTAATGGAAAGTAATCTAAAAGTAATGGAAAGTAATCAGATTACTGAGTTTGGGAGTAATCTAAAAGTAACGGAAAGTAATCAGATTACTGGGTTTGGGTAATCCAAAAGTTAGCTACGTTACGGATTTACAATTTTGGACAGGTAACTAGTAGCCTAACTGTAACGTCCTACATGTAGAAACATGTAGAACCCTGTGTGTTGGATCAGTTTAACAGAATTAATCACAGCTTCTCTTATCTTTCTATTGAAATGTGGATGGATTTGTATTTTTTTTCTCTCTGTGCTCCAGAGGAGGGGAAGGCTCCTACGTTGGAGCCCGACCTGGGGGCCACCCCGGATGGGCAGAGGGTGGTGGAGGAGAGCCTGATGCACATTCTCTCCATGGGCTCCAAAGCTATGATGCTGCAGGTCTGGGCTGACCTCTCCACTGGAGTGTTCACTTTCAGGTGGGCAGCAAAGGAGACCGATGTGGTACATCTGGCTGACTGACTGGCTGACTGACTGGCTGACTGGCTGGCTGGCTGACTGATTGGCCGACTGATTGACTGGCTGATTGACTAGCTGACTGAGTGACTAACTGATTTGCCCTGTCTCCTCTCCTCAGGATGTGTATTGACCCTAATGATGAGATGAAGGCGGGGCTACTGGCCCAGGCAGAGTCAGGGGAGGGTCTAGTCTCACCTGGCAGTTGGCATCACCTGGGTATCAGCTACACCCAGCAGCCTGAGGGCAAGAAGAACATCCATGGACGTCTGGCACTATGGGTCAACGGAGTCAGGTAGGACCCTTTATTCCCCCTGACACTATGGGTCAACGGAGTCAGGTAGGACCCTTTATTCCCCCTGACACTATGGGTCAACAGAGTCAGGTAGGACCCTTTATTCCCCCTGACACTATGGGTCAACGGAGTCAGGTAGGACCCTTTATTCCCCCTGACACTATGGGTCAACGGAGTCAGGTAGGACCCTTTATTCCCCCTGACACTATGGGTCAACAGAGTCAGGTAGGACCCTTTATTCCCCCTGACACTGGGTCAACAGAGTCAGGTAGGACCCTTTATTCCCCCTGACACTATGGGACAACGGAGTCAGGTAGGACCCTTTATTCCCCCTGACACTGGGTCAACAGAGTCAGGTAGGACCCTTTATTCCCCCTGACACTATGGGACAACGGAGTCAGGTAGGACCCTTTATTCCCCCTGACACTGGGTCAACAGAGTCAGGTAGGACCCTTTATTCCCCCTGACACTATGGGACAACGGAGTCAGGTAGGACCCTTTATTCCCCCTGACACTATGGGTCAACGGAGTCAGGTAGGACCCTCTATTCCCCCTGACACTATGGGTCAACGGAGTCAGGTAGGACCCTCTATTTCCCCTGACACTATGGGACAACGGAGTCAGGTAGGACCCTCTATTTCCCCTGACACTATGGGACAACGGAGTCAGGTAGGACCCTCTATTCCCCCTGACACTATGGGTCAACGGAGTCAGGTAGGACCCTCTATTTCCCCTGACACTATGGGACAACGGAGTCAGGTAGGACCCTTTATTCCCCCTGACACTATGGGTCAACGGAGTCAGGTAGGACCCTTTATTCCCCCTGACACTGGGTCAACAGAGTCAGGTAGGACCCTTTATTCCCCCTGACACTATGGGACAACGGAGTCAGGTAGGACCCTTTATTCCCCCTGACACTATGGGTCAACGGAGTCAGGTAGGACCCTCTATTCCCCCTGACACTATGGGTCAACGGAGTCAGGTAGGACCCTCTATTTCCCCTGACACTATGGGACAACGGAGTCAGGTAGGACCCTCTATTTCCCCTGACACTATGAGGTAGGACCCTCTATTCCCCCTGACACTATGAGGTAGGACCCTTTATTCCCCCTGACACTATGAGGTAGGACCCTTTATTCCCCCTGACACTATGAGGTAGGACCCTTTATTCCCCCTGACACTATGAGGTAGGACCCTTTATTCCCCCTGACACTATGAGGTAGGACCCTTTATTCCCCCTGACACTATGAGGTAGGACCCTTTATTCCCCCTGACACTATGAGGTAGGACCCTTTATTCCCCCTGACACTATGGGTCAACAGAGTCAGAGGACCCTCTCAAGATGGCCTTGACAACATGTGTGTTTCAGTAAAGATAGCCCGGACTAAAGATGGCCTTGACAACGTGCGTGTTTCAGTAAAGATAGCCCGGACTAAAGATGGCCTTGACAAGATGCGTGTTTCAGTAAAGATAGCCTGGACTAAAGATGGCCTTGACAACGTGCGTGTTTCAGTAATGATAGCCCTGGCTAAAGATGGCCTTGACAAGATGCGTGTTTCAGTAAAGATAGCCTGGACTAAAGATGGCCTTGACAACATGTGTGTTTCAGTAAAGATAGCCCAGACTAAAGATGGCCTTGACAACGTGCGTGTTTCAGTAAAGATAGCCCGGACTAAAGATGGCCTTGACAACGTGCGTGTTTCAGTAAAGATAGCCCGGACTAAAGATGGCCTTGACAACATGTGTGTTTCAGTAAAGATAGCCCGGACTAAAGATGGCCTTGACAACTTGTGTGTTTCAGTAAAGATAGCCCGGACTAAAGATGGCCTTGACAACGTGTGTGTTTCAGTAAAGATAGCCCGGACTAAAGATGGCCTTGACAACATGCTTGTTTCAGTAAAGATAGCCCGGACTAAAGATGGCCTTGACAACGTGTGTGTTTCAGTAAAGATAGCCCGGACTAAAGATGGCCTTGACAACATGTGTGTTTCAGTAAAGATAGCCCGGACTAAAGATGGCCTTGACAACGTGTGTGTTTCAGTAAAGATAGCCCGGACTAAAGATGGCCTTGACAACATGTTTGTTTCAGTAAAGATAGCCCGGACTAAAGATGGCCTTGACAACATGTGTGTTTCAGTAAAGATAGCCCGGACTAAAGATGGCCTTGACAACATGTGTGTTTCAGTAAAGATAGCCCTGACTAAAGATAGCCCTGACTAAAGCAGGACTGTTTTCATTGGGGAATCCTTCCCTTTTTCCGTCCATTTTCTTCAATTTAATACCTAATGAACATGACCATGATGTGTTTTTCTTGTTTTCTGATTGGTGCCCATCCAGGAAGTGTGAGGTGTCTCTGGACTACACGTTACCCAGGAAGTCCAGCCTGTCTTCAGACAGCAACAAGACCTTCTGTCTGCTGGGACACTGTACGGGACACAGTGAGGACGTGACCAGACAGGGTGGACAGTACGACATGGGCACTGTGCTGCTCTTTAACGGTACCAAGCTGTGTGTGTGAGAGAAAGAGAGCTACTCTGAGGTCTCACCATTTAAAAAAAAAAGAGCTGTAAAACCCATAAGGAATAAATGAAACATACACATTCAACAACCAGTAATAAAACACATATCCTGCCCTGCCCTGAGCTAGCCTTGGCTGGCATCCTGCCTCTGGGCTGAGCTAGCCTTGGCTGGCATCCTGCCCTGAGCTAGCCTTGGCTGGCATCCTGCCTCTGGGCTGAGCTAGCCTTGGCTGGCATCCTGCCCTGAGCTAGCCTTGGCTGGCATCCTGCCTCTGGGCTGAGCTATCCTTGGCTGGCATCCTGCCCTGAGCTAGCCTTGGCTGGCATCCTGCCCTGGGCTGTGTCTCTGTCTTTAATCTGTCCCAGCCAACCACTTTGTACCTTTTCTCTCTCACTTGCACACATCTGTCTCTCTGTGTTGTTGTTGGGGCTATAACTCAACATTGCTCTCTGCTGGTCATTTAAAGCACATATATTATTTATTTTACCTTTATTTAACTAGGCAAGTCAGTTAAGAAGAAATTCTTAATTACAATGACGGCCTACCCTGGGCAAACCGGTACGACGCTGGGCAAACCGGTACGACCCTGGGCAAACCGGTACGACGCTGGGCAAACCGGTACGACGCTGGGCAAATTGTGCGCCACCCTATGGGACTCCCAATCATGGCCGGTTGTGATACAGCCTTGATTGGAACCAGGGACTGTAGTGCCCCCTCTAGATGCAGTGCCTTAGACCGCTGTGGTACAGTCTGGAATGGAACCAGGTCTGTAGTGCCGTCTCTAGATGCAGTGCCTTAGACCGCTGTGGTACAGTCTGGAATGGAACCAGGTCTGTAGTGCCCCCTCTAGATGCAGTGCCTTAAACCGCTGTGATACAGACTGGAATGGAACCAGGTCTGTAGTGCCCCCTCTAGATGCAGTGCCTTAGACCGCCGTGGTACAGCCTGGAATGGAACCAGGTCTGTGGTGCCCCCTCTAGATGCAGTGCCTTAGACCGCTGTGGTACAGCCTGGAATGGAACCAGGTCTGTAGTGCCGTCTCTAGATGCAGTGCCTTAGACCGCTGTGGTACAGCCTGGAATGGAACCAGGTCTGTAGTGCCGTCTCTAGATGCAGTGCCTTAGACCGCTGTGGTACAGCCTGGAATGGAACAAGGGACTGTAGTGCCGTCTCTAGATGCAGTGCCTTAGACCGCTGTGGTACAGCCTGGAATGGAACCAGGTCTGTGGTGCCCCCTCTAGATGCAGTGCCTTAGACCGCTGTGGTACAGCCTGGAATGGAACCATGGACTGTAGTGCCGTCTCTAGATGCAGTGCCTTAGACCGCTGTGATACAGACTGGAATGGAACCAGGTCTGTAGTGCCGTCTCTAGATGCAGTGCCTTAGACCGCTGTGATACAGACTGGAATGGAACCAGGTCTGTAGTGCCCCTCTAGATGCAGTGCCTTAGACCGCTGTGATACAGACTGGAATGGAACCAGGTCTGTAGTGCCGTCTCTAGATGCAGTGCCTTAGACCGCTGTGATACAGACTGGAATGGAACCAGGTCTGTAGTGCCCCCTCTAGATGCAGTGCCTTAGGAGCATAACTCTGCTTCTTTCTCACTTCGATGATAGCCAACTCCACGGTAACAGATTGATGCTGGGTCTCTTTGGTAGTAGTACTTGTGCATAGAGTTGTATGGTTTGTTTAACTTGGCAATCATTGGTTTTTGTTCAGCATCCATTTTACAGTCTCAGCATCACTCTGTTACCGTGGAGTTGACATCTCTCGCAAATACAGTTGAAGTCGGAAGTTTACATACACCTTAGCCAAATACATTTAAACTCAGTTTTTCACAATTCCTGACATTTAATCCGAGTAAAAATTCCCTGTTTTAGGTCAGTTAGGATCACCACTTTATTTTAAGAATGTGAAATGTCAGAATAATAGTAGAGGGAATGATTTATTTCAGATTTTATTTCTTTCATCACATTCCCAGTGGATCAGAAGTTTACATACCCTCAATTAGTATTTGGAAGAAATTGCCTTTAACTTGGGTCAAACGTTTTGGGTAGCCTTCCACAAGCTTCCCACAATAAATTGGGTGAATTTTGGCACATTCCTCCTGACAGAGCTGGTGTAACTGAGTCAGGTTTGTAGGCCTCCTTGCTCGCACACGCTTTTTCAGTTCTGCCCACACATTTTCTATAGGATTGAGGTCAGGGCTTTGTGATGGCCACTCCAAAACCTTGACTTTGTTGTCCTTAAGCCATTTTGCCACAACTTTGGAAGTATGCTTGGGGTCATTGTCCATTTAGAAGACCCATTTGCGACCAAGCTTTAACTTCCTGACTGATGTCTTGAGATGTTGCTTCAATATATCCACATCATTTTCCTTTCTCATGGTAGCCATCTATTTTGTGAAGTGCACCAGTCCCTCCTGTAGCAAAGCACCCCCACAACATGATGCTGCCACCCCCGTGCTTCACGGTTGGGATGATGTTCTTCGGCTTGCAAGCCTCCCCCTTTTTCCTCCAAACATAACGATGGTCATTATGGCCAAACAGTTCTATTTTTGTTTCATCAGACCAGAGGACATTTCTCCAAAAAGTACGATCTTTGTCCCCATGTGCAGTTGCAAACCGTAGTCTGTCTTTTTTATGGCGGTTTTGGATTCGTGGCTTCTTCCTTGCTGAGCGGCCTTTCAGGGTATGTCGATATAGGACTCGTTTTACTGTGGATATAGATACTTTTGTACCCGTTTCCTCCAGCATCTTCACAAGGTCCGTTGCTGTTGTTCTGGGATTGATTTGCACTTTTCGCACCAAAGTACGTTCATCTCTAGGAGACAGAACGCGTCTCCTTCCTGACCGGTATGACGGCTGCGTGGTCCCATGGTGTTTATACTTGCGTACTATTGTTTGTACAGATGAACGTGGTACCTTCAGGCGTTTGGAAATTGCTCTCAAGGATGAACCAGACTTGTGGAGGTCTACAATTGTTTTTCTGAGGTCTTGGCTGATTTCTTTTGATTTACCCATGATGTCAAGCAAAGAGGCACTGAGTTTGAAGGTAGGCCTTGAAATACATCCACAGGTACACCTCCAATTGACTCAAATTATGTCAATTAGATTATCAGAAGCTTCAAAAGCCATGACATAATTTTCTGGAATTTTCCAAGCTGTTTAAAGGCATAGTCAATTTAGTGTATGTAAACTTCTGACCCACTGGAATTGTGATACAGTGAAATAATCTGTCTGTAAACAGTTGTTGGAGATATTACTTGTGTCATGCACAAAGTAGATGTCCTAACCGACTTGCCAAAACTATAGTTTGTTAACAAGAAATTTGTGGAGTGGTTGAAAAACGAGTTTTAATGACTCCAACCTAAGTGTATCTTATAAAATATTTTTTATTGAAAAAGGCATATCTTACTTGCTGTCAACTTCTCAAGCTCTGTGGTATGGCCTGGGTGTTTTTATTGTTATTTATTATTTATTGTGTAAGGTAATCTTGTTGCTAGCATGTTGACCAGCTTCCTGGGCTGGAGGACAGAGGTGTCCTCTGGGACCATGCCTTCTGGAGGTCAGGGCTGTTCTCTGGGACCATGCCTTCTGGAGGTCAGGGCTGTTCTCTGGGACCATGCCTTCTGGAGGTCAGGGCTGTTCTCTGGGACCATGCCTTCTGGAGGTCAGGGCTGTTCTCTGGGACCATGCCTTCTGGAGGTCAGGGCTGTTCTCTGGGACCATGCCTTCTGGAGGTCAGGGCTGTCCTCTGGGACCATGCCCTCTGGAGGACAGAGGTGTTCTCTGGGCTGGAGAACAGGGGTGTATTCATTCTGCCTATTCTGTTGCAAAACATTTCTTAAATGAAATGAAATGAGGGACTTATCTGAATCTGTCTGTCTGTCTGTCCCCACTAGGCTCCCGTATCGGGTCAGAGGAGGCATTCTACCTGTATGCCTCTGGTCCAGACCTCACGTCTATCATGCCCTGTAAGTACGGTAAGCCCAGTGGGACCTTCTCCAAGTACGTCACCACGGACGGGTTGAAGTGTGACACTGTCAGAGAGCTAATGATGAAGAACAAGGATGTGGACACAGCAGCTCTCATAGTAAGTCTCCCTCTTTCTGCTAATAATATACACTACCAGTCAACAGTTTGGACACTCCTACTCATTCCAAGGTTTTTCTTTATTTTTTACTATTTTCTACATTGTAGAATAATAGTGAAGACATCAAAACTATGAAATAACACATATGGAATCATGTAGTAACCAAAAAAGTGTTTAAAGTATATTTTAGATTCTTCAAAGTAGCCACCCTTTGCCTTGATGACAGCTTTGCACAATCTTGGCATTCTCTCAACCAGCTTCACCTGGAGTGCTTTTCCATCGGTCTTGAAGTTGTTCCCACATATACTGATCACTTGTTGGCTGCTTTTCCTTCACTCTGTGGTCCAACTCATCCCAAACCATCTTAATTGGGTTGAGGTCGGGTGATTGTGGAGGCCAGGTCATCTGATGCAGCACTCCATCACTCTCCTTCTTGGTCAAATAGCCCTTACACAGCCTGGAGGTGTGTTGGGTCATTATCCTGTTGAAAACAGAAAGATTGTCCCACTAAGCTCAAACCAGATGGGATGGCGTATCACTGAAGAATGCTGTAGTAACCATGCTGGTTAAGTATGCCTTGAATTCTAAATAAATCACAGACAGGGTCACCAGCAAAGCACCCCCACACCATGACACCTCCTCCTCCATGCTTCACGGTGGGAATCAGACATGCGGATATCATCCGTTCACCTGCTCCGCATCTCACAAAGACACGGCGGTTGGAACCAAATATCTCAAATTTAGACTCATTAGACCAAAGGACAGATTTCCACCAGTCTAATGTCCATTGCTCGTGTTTCTTGGCCCAAGCAAGTCTCTTCTTATTGGTGTCCTTTAGTAGTGGTTCATTTGCAGCAATTCGACCATGAAGGCCTGATTCACGCAGTCTCCTCTGAACAGTTGATGTTGAGATGTGTCTGTTACTTGAACTCTGAAGCATTTATTTGGGCTGCAATATCTGAGGCTGGTAACTCTATTGTACTTATCCTCTGCAGCAGAGGTAACTCTGGGTCTTCCTTTCATGTGGCAGTCCTCATGAGAGCCAGTTTCATCAAAGCGCTTGATGGTTTTTGCCGACTGCACTTGAAGAAACTTTCAAAGTTCTTGACATTTTCCGGATTGACTGACCTTCATACTATATCTCTATGTTTCTACAGGAGTGTCTGGCAGTAGTGTCTGTTCTATGGTACTATATCTCTATGTTTCTACAGGAGTGTCTGGCAGTAGTGTCTGTTCTATGGTACTATATCTCTATGTTTCTACAGGAGTGTCTGGCAGTAGTGTCTGTTCTATGGTACTATATCTCTATGTTTCTACAGGAGTGTCTGTTCTATGGTACTATATCTCTATGTTTCTACAGGAGTGTCTGGCAGTAGTGTCTGTTCTATGGTACGATATCTCTATGTTTCTACAGGAGTGTCTGGCAGTAGTGTCTGTTCTATGGTACTATATCTCTATGTTTCTACAGAAGTGTCTGGCAGTAGTGTCTGTTCTATGGTACTATATCTCTATGTTTCTACAGGAGTGTCTGGCAGTAGTGTACGCCCCCAGCAGCCCCAGGGTGTATACCATCTATGAGCCAGTGATCCGTCTGAAGGGTCAGGCTAAGACCATGGTGTCTCAGAGACCCTTCAGCTCTAGAGAGGTCCAGTCTGCGGTGCTGGAGACACACGTCCTCAGGACCATGCTGCCTGCAGAACCACAGGGCCTGCAGAACGTCCTACACAAGATAGGAGGAACCGGGTCCTTCGTGTTCCTCTTTGCACGGGTAGGACATAGTCTACATACTATTGATATGAGGAACCGGGTCCTTCGTGTTCCTCTTTGCACGGGTAGGACATAGTCTACATACTATTGATATGAGGAACCGGGTCCTTCGTGTTCCTCTTTGCACGGGTAGGACATAGTCTACATACTATTGATATGAGGAACCGGGTCCTTCGTGTTCCTCTTTGCACGGGTAGGACATAGTCTACATACTATTGATATGAGGAACCGGGTCCTTCGTGTTCCTCTTTGCACGGGTAGGACATAGTCTACATGCTATTGATATGAGGAACCGGGTCCTTCGTGTTCCTCTTTGCACGGGTAGGACATAGTCTACATACTATTGATATGAGGAACCGGGTCCTTCGTGTCCCTCTTTGCACGGGTAGTACATAGTCTACATACTATTGATAGGAGGAACCGGGTCCTTCGTGTTCCTCTTTGCACGGGTAGGACATAGTCTACATACTATTGATATGAGGAACCGGGTCCTCCGTGTTCCTCTTTGCACGGGTAGGACATAGTCTACATACTATTGATATGAGGAACCGGGTCCTTCGTGTTCCTCTTTGCATGGGTAGGACATAGTCTACATACTATTGATATGAGGAACCGGGTCCTTCGTGTTCCTCTTTGCACGGGTAGGACATAGTCTACATACTATTGATATGAGGAACCGGGTCCTTCGTGTTCCTCTTTGGGTCTGTTGATGATGTTAGTCTCTCTGCTGGTTTCATTTGGTGTGGAAGGCCTAGAAAGGTTTTTTCTGTGTTTTTGTGAGAAAGCTTCTTGAACCTAACTGTCATGTCATTTCTACTTGAAGGAAATGACACAAGACAGGCTGGATTCACTGTGATCTTCTCACTGTGTTCTTCTCACTGTGTTCTTCTCACTGTGTTCTTCTCACTGTGTTCTTCTCACTGTGTTCTTCTCACTGTGTTCTTCTCACTGTGTTCTTCTCACTGTGTTCTTCTCACTGTGTTCTTCTCACTGTGGTCTTCTCACTGTGGTCTTCTCACTGTGGTCTTCTCACTGTGGTCTTCTCACTGTGGTCTTCTCACTGTGTTCTTCTCACTGTTCTTATTAAGCCAATCTTTCTTTTTCTGTTGTATCATGTCCCTCCCCTCTCTCTCTCTCTCTCTCGTGTGTGTGTGTGTGTGTGTGTGTGTGTGTGTGTGTGTGTGTGTGTGTGTGTGTGTGTGTGTGTGTGTGTGTGTGTGTGTGTGTGTGTGTGTGTGTGTGTGTGTGTGTGTGTGTGTGTGTGTGTGTGTGTGTTTCCAGGTGGTGGAGCTAAGTGACAGTGAGCAGACCCAGGCCCTAGCCCTCCAGGTACACAGCTATCCTTATTAAATCAGTGGTTCTCAGGCTTCTCCTCTGGCACCTCCAGACGTTTCACACTGTTGTGGCGGCTCTGAACTAGCTCACCTGATTCACCTTGTCAAGGGCTTGATGATTACTAGACAGGTGGGGGGCTTGATGATTACTAGACAGGTGGAATCAGGTGCTGGCTCTGGAATAGATCACATACCTGGAACAACTGGCGGTCCCAGAGGAGAGGTTTCAGAACCACTGGGTTAAATTACTGTCTGGCTAGCAGGTTAACAAAGCACCTGTGCCGATATAAATACATATTAATTGTTTTATACAATATTCGACCATATTTGATCTCGAATTAAAGTTCTCCTTTACCAAGGTGGATAAGTTTTGGCGTGTTACTGGGACCCCAGTGAGTTGTGACGTGGCGTGCCACTGGGACCCCAGTGAGTTGTAACGTGGCGTGCCACTGGGACCCCAGTGAGTTGTAACGTGGCGTGTCACTGGGACCCCAGTGAGTTGTAACGTGGCGTGTCACTGGGACCCCAGTGAGTTGTGGCGTGGCGTGTCACTGGGACCCCAGTGAGTTGTAATATGTGATTCTATGTCCATTCTAGAGTTGTAATATGTGATTCTATGTCCATTCTAGATTTGTAATATGTGATTCTATGTCCATTCTAGAGTTGTAATATGTAATTCTATGTCCATTCTAGAGTTGTAATATGTAATTCTATGTCCATTCTAGAGTTGTAATATGTAATTCTATGTCCATTCTAGAGTTGTAATATGTGATTCTATGTCCATTCTAGAGTTGTAATATGTGATTCTATGTCCATTCTAGAGTTGTAATATGTGATTCTATGTCCATTCTAGAGTTGTAATATGTAATTCTATGTCCATTCTAGAGTTGTAATATGTGATTCTATGTCCATTCTAGAGTTGTAATATGTAATTCTATGTCCATTCTAGAGTTGTAATATGTGATTCTATGTCCATTCTAGAGTTGTAATATGTGATTCTATGTCCATTCTAGAGTTGTAATATGTAATTCTATGTCCATTCTAGATTTGTAATATGTAATTCTATGTCCAGGTGCTACTCTCTCTGGCCAAGTACAACCAGCACCGTATCAATGAGATGGACTGTTACCACGGTTACTCCATGATACACCAAGTCCTCATCAAGTCCAAGTGCATCGTGGGATACCATATTCTCAAGGTGAGTCATGTGACCAGGCATACGATGAATCCTTGTATTGTTTTTTGTTGTTGTTGGTCCTGTTGATGCTCTGAATCCCCATGGATCAGTTTCATCTCGTCCTTGGTTCTGTTGATGCTCTGAATCCCCATGGATCAGTTTCATCTCGTCCTTGGTTCTGTTGATGCTCTGAATCCCCATGGATCAGTTTCATCTCATCCTTGGTTCTGTTGATGCTCTGAATCCCCATGGATCAGTTTCATCTCGTCCTTGGTTCTGTTGATGCTCTGAATCCCCATGGATCAGTTTCATCTCATCCTTGGTTCTGTTGATGCTCTGAATCCCCATGGATCAGTTTCATCTAGTCCTTGGTTCTGTTGATGCTCTGAATCCCCATGGATCAGTTTCATCTCATCCTTGGTTCTGTTGATGCTCTGAATCCCCATGGATCAGTTTCATCTAGTCCTTGGTTCTGTTGATGCTCTGAATCCCCATGGATCAGTTTCATCTCGTCCTTGGTTCTGTTGATGCTCTGAATCCCCATGGATCAGTTTCATCTAGTCCTTGGTTCTGTTGATGCTCTGAATCCCCATGGATCAGTTTCATCTAGTCCTTGGTTCTGTTGATGCTCTGAATCCCCATGGATCAGTTTCATCTCGTCCTTGGTTCTGTTGATGCTCTGAATCCCCATGGATCAGTTTCATCTCGTCCTTGGTTCTGTTGATGCTCTGAATCCCCATGGATCAGTTTCATCTCATCCTTGGTTCTGTTGATGCTCTGAATCCCCATGGATCAGTTTCATCTAGTCCTTGGTTCTGTTGATGCTCTGAATCCCCATGGATCAGTTTCATCTATTCCTTGGTTCTGTTGATGCTCTGAATCCCCATGGATCAGTTTCATCTAGTCCTTGGTTCTGTTGATGCTCTGAATCCCCATGGATCAGTTTCATCTAGTCCTTGGTTCTGTTGATGCTCTGAATCCCCATGCATCAGTTTCATCTAGTCCTTGGTTCTGTTGATGCTCTGAATCCCCATGGATCAGTTTCATCTCGTCCTTGGTTCTGTTGATGCTCTGAATCCCCATGGATCAGTTTCATCTCGTCCTTGGTTCTGTTGATGCTCTGAATCCCCATGGATCAGTTTCATCTAGTCCTTGGTTCTGTTGATGCTCTGAATCCCCATGGATCAGTTTCATCTAGTCCTTGGTTCTGTTGATGCTCTGAATCCCCATGGATCAGTTTCATCTAGTCCTTGGTTCTGTTGATGCTCTGAATCCCCATGGATCAGTTTCATCTAGTCCTTGGTTCTGTTGATGCTCTGAATCCCCATGGATCAGTTTCATCTCATCCTTGGTTCTCTTGATGCTCTGAATCCCCATGGATCAGTTTCATCTCATCGCGTCCTTGGTTCTGTTGATGCTCTGAATCCCCATGGATCAGTTTCATCTAGTCCTTGGTTCTGTTGATGCCTGAATCCCCATGGATCAGTTTCATCTCATCCTTGGTTCTGTTGATGCTCTGAATCCCCATGGATCAGTTTCATCTCATCCTTGGTTCTGTTGATGCTCTGAATCCCCATGGATCAGTTTCATCTCATCCTTGGTTCTGTTGATGCTCTGAATCCCCATGGATCAGTTTCGACTCGTCCTTGGTTCTGTTGATGCTCTGAATCCCCATGGATCAGTTTCATCTCATCCTTGGTTCTGTTGATGCTCTGAATCCCCATGGATCAGTTTCATCTCGTCCTTGGTTCTGTTGATGCTCTGAATCCCCATGGATCAGTTTCATCTCGTCCTTGGTTCTGTTGATGCTCTGAATCCCCATGGATCAGTTTCATCTCATCCTTGGTTCTGTTGATGTTCTGAATCCCCATGGATCAGTTTCATCTCATCCTTGGTTCTGTTGATGCTCTGAATCCACATGGATCAGTTTCATCTCATCCTTGGTTCTGTTGATGCTCTGAATCCCCATGGATCAGTTTCATCTCATCCTTGGTTCTGTTGATGCTCTGAATCCCCATGGATCAGTTTCATCTAGTCCTTGGTTCTGTTGATGCTCTGAATCCCCATGGATCAGTTTCATCTAGTCCTTGGTTCTGTTGATGCTCTGAATCCCCATGGATCAGTTTCATCTAGTCCTTGGTTCTGTTGATGCTCTGAATCCCCATGGATCAGTTTCATCTCATCCTTGGTTCTGTTGATGCTCTGAATCCCCATGGATCAGTTTCATCTCATCTGCTTTGGGCCTCAGTAATCTGCTATACGTGTGCAGTGAGTTGCTACTACTGCAACTGTGATATCCAGTGGTTTTCTCTGCTGAGAGGCAGTGTACTGATGTTCCTGTCTTTTACCTGATCTGAGTAATGACATCAATGTCTGCCTGCCTGTCTGCCTGTCGGCCTGCCGGTCGGTCTGCCGGTCGGTCGGTCTGCCGGTCGGTCGGTCTGCCGGTCGGTCGGTCTGCCGTTCGGTCGGTCGGTCGGTCTGCCGGTCGGTCGGTCGGTCTGCCGGTCGGTCGGTCTGCCGGTCTGTCTGTTTTGCCTGTCGGTCTGCCTGTGTCTTTGTCCATCCGTATGTCTGTAACTGTGCTGGGTGAAAACATCAATACTGTCTGTATTCATCCGTGCATCTGTTTCTGCGTGTAGGACGTTGTGAAAACAGAAATAGGTCTGGTGCTGTATTGCCACTGCAGTGGACGTTATAAATGGACCTGGCTGTGGCCTTCTTCACCACGCTGTCTGTGTGGGTGGACCATTTCAGATTTGTCAGTGATGTATACGACGAGGAACTTGAAGCTTTCCACCTTCTCCACTGCGGTCCCTTCGATGTGGATAGGGGGCTGCTCCCTCTGCTGTTTCCTGAAGTCTGCGATCATCTCCTTTGCTTTGTTGAGGGAGAGGTTATTTTCCTGGCCCCAGGGCCCTCACCTCCTGATGATTTGAGTTGGAGGCGTGCGTGGCCACGCAGTCATGGGTGAACAGGGAGTACAGGAGGGGGCTGAGCACGCACGAGGATCAGCGAAGTGGAGATGTTGTTTCCTACCTTCACCATCTGGGGGCGACCCGTCAGGAAGTCCAGGACCCAGTTGCACAGGGCGGGGTTGAGACCCAGGGCCTCCAGCTTAATGATGAGCTTGGAGGGTACTATGGTGTTGAAGGCTGAGCTGTAGTCAATGAACAGCATTGTATATGTCCGTAAACACTCCAGCCAGCTTGTCTGCGCATGCTCTGAGGACGCGGTTAGGGATGTCATCTGGGCCAGCAACCTTGCGAGGGTTAACACGCTTAAATGTCTTACTCACGTCGGTCACAGAGAAGGAGAGCCCACAGTCCTTGTTAGCTGGCCGCGTTGTTGGCACCGTGTTATCCTCAAAGCGTGTTTAGCTTGTCCGGGAGCAAGAAGTCAGTGTTCGTGACGTGGCTGGTTTTCCCTTTGTAGTCCGTGATTGTCTGTAGACCCTGCCACATACGTCTCGTATCTGAGCCGTTGAATTGCGACTCCACTTTGTCTCTGTACTGACGTTTTGCCTGTTTGATTTTCTTACGGAGGGAATAACTACACTGTTTGTATTCGACCATATTCCCAGTCACCTTGCCGTGGTTAAATGCAGTGGTTCGCGCTTTCAGTTTTCCTTCCTGTTTGAGTTTTTGCCTATAGGAAAGGAGGAGCAAAATGGAGTCGTGATCTGATTTGCCAAAGGGAGTGTGGGGGAGGGACTTGTAGGCATTTTGAAGAGTTGAGTAGCAGTGGTCCAATGTTTTCCCAGCGCGAGTACTCAATGTGTTGGTAGAACTTCAGTAGCGTTTTCCTCAGATTTACTCTAATATGGTTATATAGCTGACATACATTTGGCAGGAGGTTAAGACGTGCAGTTCAGTTTCCACCTCATTTTGTGGGCAGTGTGCACATAGCCTGTTTCCTCTTGAGAGCCAGGTCTGCCTACGACGGCCTTTCTCAATAGCAAGGCTATGCTCACTGAGTCTGTACATAGTCAAAGCTTTCCGTAAGTTTGGTTCAGTCACAGGGGTCAGGTATTCTGCCACTGTGTACTCTCTGTTTAGGGACAAATAGCATTCTAGTTTGTTTGTTAATTATTTCCAATGTGTCAAGTATTTATCTTTTTGCTCTTCTCTTCTTCTCTCTCTCTCTATATATATCTATATATAGACCTTGTTAGATGGGAGCTGTAGTAGTCCTATCCTAACTCTAGGGGAAGACGGTCAGTTCCACCTGGACACAGAGTCTACAGCCGTGGTCCAGGACATCAAGCTACTGTCTGAGGTTCTGCTGGACTGGAAGATCTGGGCCAAGGCTCAGGTAAACTCAGTGATGGATGCATGGGCAGGTATTTAGTATTACTCTATACCAGGATATTTTGAAATACTGCAGGTAGGATTTACCAATACCATTTGAAACACAATTTATTTATATTTTGTTAAAACTGTTGGGTTAGGGTCAGGGTTGGGTCAGGGTCAGGGTTAGGGTCAGGGTTAGGGTCAGGGTTAGGGTCAGGGTCGGGTTAGGGTCAGGGTTACAGTAGCTGTGTATTAATATAGGTTATGTGTCTCTAACAGGGTGGTGTCTGGGAGACTCTGGGTCAGGGTTGGGTCAGGGTTGGGTCAGGATTGGGTCAGAGTTAGGGTCAGGGTTAGGGTTGGGTTAGGGTTGGGTTAGGGTTTGGTCAGGGTCAGGGTTGGGTTAGGGTCAGGGTCAGGGTTGGGTTAGGGTCAGGGTTAGGGTCAGGGTTAGTGTTGGGTCAGGGTTACAGTAGCTGTGTATTAATATAGGTTATGTGTCTCTAACAGGGTGGTGTCTGGGAGACTCTGGGTCAGGGTTGGGTTAGGGTCAGGGTTGGGTCAGGGTTAGGGTTGGGTCAGGGTCAGGGTTGGGTCAGGGTTAGGGTCAGGGTCGGGTTAGGGTCAGGGTTACAGTAGCTGTGTATTAATATAGGTTATGTGTCTCTAACAGGGTGGTGTCTGGGAGACTCTGGGTCAGGGTTGGGTTAGGGTCAGGGTTGGGTCAGGGTTAGGGTTGGGTCAGGGTTAGGGTCAGGGTTGGGTCAGGGTTAGGGTTGGGTCAGGGTTGGGTCAGGGTTAGGGTTGGGTTAGGGTTGGGTTAGGGTCAGGGTCAGGGTCAGGGTTGGGTTAGGGTCAGGGTTACAGTAGCTGTGTATTAATATAGGTTATGTGTCTCTAACAGGGTGGTGTCTGGGAGACTCTGCTGGCAGCGCTAGAGATCCTCATCAGGGTTCACCACCCCCAGCAGGTGTTCAACATCAGACAGTTTCTCAAAGCCGAGGTGGTCCACCACTTCCTGCTCACCTGTCAAGTACTACAGGTGAGAACTGTATCCGTTCTGAATGAACAAGATGCATTTAGAGAGCCACTTGTTTTTTACTAACAAATCAGGTTGCAGCAACGCTTTGGTCCCAAGACCTTTCAAAACTCTGCCTAGGGAGCAACCTGTGGCTCCGTTGGTAGATTATAGTCTGAGCCATCATTGACAGTCGTCCCGTGTGGCTCCGTTGGTAGATTATAATCTGAGCCATCATTGACAGTCGTCCCGTGTGGCGCTGTTGGTAGATTATAGTCTGAGCTATCATTGACAGTCGTCCCGTGTGGCTCCGTTGGTAGATTATAGTCTGAGCTATCATTGGCAGTCGTCCCGTGTGGCTCCGTTGGTAGATTATAGTCTGAGCTATCATTGACAGTCGTCCCGTGTGGCTCCGTTGGTAGATTATAGTCTGAGCTATCATTGACAGTCGTCCCGTGTGGCTCCGTTGGTACATTATAGTCTGAGCCATCATTGACAGTCGTCCCGTGTGGCTCCGTTGGTAGATTATAGTCTGAGCCATCATTGGCAGTCGTCCCATGTGGCTCCGTTGGTAGATTATAGTCTGAGCTATCATTGGCAGTCGTCCCATGTGGCTCCGTTGGTAGATTATAATCTGAGCCATCATTGGCAGTCGTCCCGTGTGGCTCCGTTGGTAGATTATAATCTGAGCCATCATTGACAGTCGTCCCGTGTGGCTCCGTTGGTAGATTATAATCTGAGCCATCATTGACAGTCGTCCCGTGTGGCTCCTTTGGTAGATTATAATCTGAGCCATCATTGACAGTCGTCCCGTGTGGCTCCGTTGGTACATTATAGTCTGAGCCATCATTGACAGTCATCCCGTGTGGCTCCGTTGGTAGATTATAATCTGAGCCATCATTGGCAGTCGTCCCATGTGGCTCCGTTGGTAGATTATAATCTGAGCTATCATTGACAGTCGTCCCGTGTGGCTCCGTTGGTAGATTATAATCTGAGCCATCATTGACAGTCGTCCCGTGTGGCTAGGTTGGTAGATTATAGTCTGAGCTATCATTGACAGTCGTCCCGTGTGGCTCCGTTGGTAGATTATAGTCTGAGCCATCATTGACAGTCGTCCCGTGTGGCTCCGTTGGTAGATTATAGTCTGAGCCATCATTGGCAGTCGTCCCGTGTGGCTCCGTTGGTAGATTATAATCTGAGCCATCATTGGCAGTCGTCCCGTGTGGCTCCGTTGGTAGAATATAATCTGAGCCATCATTGGCAGTCGTCCCGTGTGGCTCCGTTGGTAGATTATAATCTGAGCCATCATTGACAGTCGTCCTGTGTGGCTCCGTTGGTAGAGCATGACTCTTGCAATGCCAGGGTTGTGGGTTCGATTCCCACAGGGGACCAGTACAATAAAAGTACATATGTATTGACTCACTACTGTAGTGGCTCTGGATCAGAGAGTCTGCTAAATGACTCTCTAGTGTAGTGGCTCTGGATCAGAGAGTCTGCTAAATGACTCACTACTGTAGTGGCTCTGGATCAGAGAGTCTGCTAAATGACTCACTACTGTAGTGGCTCTGGATCAGAGAGTCTGCTAAATGACTCTCTAGTGTAGTGGCTCTGGATCAGAGAGTCTGCTAAATGACTCACTACTGTAGTGACTCTGGATCAGAGAGTCTGCTAAATGACTCACTACTGTAGTGACTCTGGATCAGAGAGTCTGCTAAATGACTCACTACTGTAGTGTCTCTGGATCAGAGAGTCTGCTAAATGACTCACTATTTAAGTCAATGTAATTAAACGACTGCATGTTCCTCTGGCCTTTTCTTACACGTTAACTATCAGACTTCCTTATCCTCTGTGTTTGTCCCCCAGGAGCATCGGGACGAGCACCTGACCTCCATCCCACAGGAAGTGTGTCTGTCTTTCGTTAAGATCATCCAGGAAGTGTTGGGTTCACCCCCGGACCTAGACCTCCTCCGATTGGTCTACAACTTCCTCCTCGCCGTGCACCCGCCCACTAACACCTACGTCTGTCATACGCCTACAAGCTTCTACTTCTCACTACACATAGGTGGGTTTTTTACACACTTCCTGGTTCAATTAATAAAGTCAAACTCGGCTATTTTAATAGGTGACTTTTACTTTGAATAGTAATTTTCTACCAAGGTGTCTGCTGTTACTGAAAGGACTTAACACCACAGACAGTATTGTGTCTGTTGTCCTGTAGATGGTGAGGCTGTACCAGGACCAGTATATATATGTTGTCTGTTGTCCTGTAGATGGTGAGGCTGTACCAGGACCAGTATATATATGTTGTCTGTTGTCCTGTAGATGGTGAGGCTGTACCAGGACCAGTATATATATATGTTGTCTGTTGTCCTGTAGATGGTGAGGCTGTACCAGGACCAGTATATATATGTTGTCTGTTGTCCTGTAGATGGTGAGGCTGTACCAGGACCAGTATATATATGTTGTCTGTTGTCCTGTAGATGGGAAGCTGTACCAGGAGAAAGTCCAGTCCATAATGTATATGAGAAATATCAACAGTGGATGGAAGTCAGCTGGTAGCTCAGCGGCCTCTCTCTCCACGGCTGTCTTCACTGAGGACCCTCTTCCTGAAGGTACCTAGAATCATTATTTTTGTCTTCGTGCAGTGACATGTTTCTCACTCTCCATTGGTGCAGAACACCTGTATGCAAATATCCGCCCAGGAAACAAATATACATGTTCTTCTGCACGTTGTTATTACCTTGTCCTGCCCAAGACCTTTTCCCTTTCCTGTTAAACATGTTGGGAGCGGCATGAGATTTATATTTAGGTACATCTGTTTCCCTCTGAAGGTACCATCCACCTTCAGCCTCCGTCACCTGAACACGGAGGAGACGACCAGTCCCTGTCCCTCCGACCCGCCAACCTGACGCCCTCGCCCAACTCCTCCCCGTTGCTCAGGCCCTGTGTGGGTCATGGAGGGGCTGGGAGCCCCAGGGCGGGCCAGGAGGGAGAGGGGGTGATTCTGGGAAGCACAGAGACTCTAAAGAGAGGAGGAGGAGGAGGGGTTGGGGAGGAACAGCTTCTGTCGAGCTGTGAGTCGGCGAAAACCATCTGTGACTCCCGAGAGGGAGGAGAGGCACCACATACCCCGTCCATCAGTATCGAGGAGGTGGAGTTGAGGGGGGAGGTAGATGGGGAGGAGGGGGTGGAGGAGAGGGGGGAGGTGGATAGTCTGGTTGAGGGCAGCGTGGGCGGTGCCGAATCTGAGGACCGTTTTGATTGGGCGAGCGATGAGGTGCCACAGAGGCCGGACAGTCTGAAGGGGATCACATCGTTTCAGAGGAGCTCCTCTAACCTGGCCAGGTGACTGGATATGTTGCTTCCAAAGGGCACCTTTTCCTTATAAAGTGCTTTAGGGGCCCATAGGAACCAAATCAGACGTTTAGCCTCGTACTTCACCTCTCATAATAGTCGCAGAAATCAAACTGATATCGCTGTTTATTTTGTACATCACTGACTCTACCTTTTAAAACATGTCTAATACCTTCCTTCATTCCTTCATCCAGCCTGGGCCTGGCCTTCCCTGCCCAGAATGGGAGCCTGGCCCTGGGTCGCTGGCCCAGCGTGGCCGACCGTGGGACGCTACCAGAAGACTGGGAGAGCTACTCATACTCCCCTGGATACGAGAGGGCCTACAGCAAAGACTCTAGCAACGACAGGTACACTACTTTATAGAATAACACACCCACTACACCTGTCAGATCTCATGCTCCAATACAGACTACCCTGTTAGATCTCATGCTCCTATACAGACTACCCTGTTATATCTCATGCTCCTATACAGACTACCCTGTTAGATCTCATGCTCCAATACAGACTACCCTGTTAGATCTCATGCTCCTATACAGACTACCCTGTTAGATCTCATGCTCCTATACAGACTACCCTGTTAGATCTCATGCTCCTTTACAGACTACCCTGTTAGATCTCATGCTCCTATACAGACTACCCTGTTAGATCTCATGCTCCTATACAGACTACCCTGTTAGATCTCATTCTCCTATACAGACTACCCTGTTAGATCTCATGCTCCTTTACAGACTACCCTGTTAGATCTCATGCTCCTATACAGACTACCCTGTTAGATCTCATGCTCCTATACAGACTACCCTGTTAGATCTCATTCTCCTATACAGACTACCCTGTTAGATCTCATTCTCCTATACAGACTACCCTGTTAGATCTCATGCTCCTATACAGACTACCCTGTTAGATCTCATGCTCCTATACAGACTACCCTGTTAGATCTCATGCTCCTATACAGACTACCCTGTCAGATCTCATTCTCCTATACAGACTACCCTGTTAGATCTCATGCTCCTATACAGACTACCCTGTTAGAACTCATGCTCCTTTACAGACTACCCTGTTAGATCTCATGCTCCTATACAGACTACCCTGTTAGATCTCATGCTCCTATACAGACTACCCTGTCAGATCTCATGCTCCTATACAGACTACCCTGTCAGATCTCATGCTCTTATACAGACTACCCTGTTAGATCTCATGCTCCTATACAGACTACCCTGTTAGATGTCATGCTCCTATACAGACTACCCTGTTAGATCTCATGCTCCTATACAGACTACCCTGTTAGATCTCATGCTCCTATACAGACTACCCTGTCAGATATCATGCTCCAATACAGACTACCCTGTTAGATCTCATGCTCCTATACAGACTACCCTGTTAGATCTCATGCTCCTATACAGACTACCCTGTCAGATCTCATGCTCCTATACAGACTACCCTGTTAGATCTCATGCTCCTATACAGACTACCCTGTCAGATCTCATGCTCCTATACAGACTACCCTGTTAGATCTCATGCTCCTATACAGACTACCCTGTTAGATCTCATGCTCCTATACAGACTACCCTGTCAGATCTCATGCTCCTATACAGACTACCCTGTTAGATCTCATGCTCCTATACAGACTACCCTGTCAGATCTCATGCTCCTATACAGACTACCATGTTAGATGGTTTGCTAACTTGCCATCTAAGTGGCTAGATGTCAAGATCAAGCTTCTCGGTTACAGCAGAGACATTCAATCCCCTCCTGGATCAGGATCCCTGTTGCCTACGTTGTTTTGTGTGTAAAAACGCATATATAGCGCCCCTAGTGTGCACATTTGGTAATACGGTATTCTCCGGTATGCTACAGAAACAGTATGAAGGTATGAACTTGTGGATATCACCCCAACACTCTTAGATTCACTGGATAAATGATCATATCCACTCACAAGCCTTTCAGCGCGGTCACTGTCCTACACTGACCCAGGCACCATGTTAGTGATACAACAGCAATGGGAATCATCAGGCAGCTAGTATCTATTATTCCTATTGTCTGTGTGACCATGAGGCCTTCCTACTTCCTTCTGTTCTCTTGTCTGTGTGACCATGACCCATAGGGGTCTATATAGTGGACTACTGTTGACCAGGACCCATAGGACTCTATATAGTGGACTACTGTTGACCAGGACCCATAGGGCTCTATATAGTGGACTACTGTTGACCAGGACCCATAGGACTCTATATAGTGGACTACTGTTGACCAGGACCCAAAGGACTCTATATAGTGGACTACTGTTGACCAGGACCCATAGGGCTCTATATAGTGGACTACTGTTGACCAGGACCCATAGGGCTCTATATAGTGGACTACTGTTGACCAGGACCCATAGGACTCTATATAGTGGACTACTGTTGACCAGGACCCATAGGACTCTATATAGTGGACTACTGTTGACCAGGACCCATAGGGCTCTATATAGTGGACTACTGTTGACCAGGACCCATAGGGCTCTATATAGTGGACTACTGTTGACCAGGACCCATAGGGGTCTATATAGTGGACTACTGTTGACCAGGACCCATAGGACTCTATATAGTGGACTACTGTTGACCAGGACCCATAGGGCTCTATATAGTGGACTACTGTTGACCAGGACCCATAGGGCTCTATATAATGGACTACTGTTGACCAGGACCCATAGGGCTCTATATAGTGGACTACTGTTGACCAGGACCCATAGGACTCTATATAGTGGACTACTGTTGACCAGGACCCATAGGGCTCTATATAGTGGACTACTGTTGACCAGGACCCATAGGGCTCTATATAGTGGACTACTGTTGACCAGGACCCATCAGGGGACTCTATATAGTGGACTACTGTTGACCAGGACCCATAGGACTCTATATAGTGGACTACTGTTGACCAGGACCCATAGGGCTCTATATAGTGGACTACTGTTGACCAGGACCCATAGGGGTCTATATAGTGGACTACTGTTGACCAGGACCCATAGGGGTCTATATAGTGGACTACTGTTGACCAGGACCCATAGGGCTCTATATAGTGGACTACTGTTGACCAGGACCCATAGGACTCTATATAGTGGACTACTGTTGACCAGGACCCATAGGGCTCTATATAGTGGACTACTGTTGACCAGGACCCATAGGGCTCTATATAGTGGACTACTGTTGACCAGGACCCATAGGGCTCTATATAGTGGACTACTGTTGACCAGGACCCATAGGGCTCTATATAGTGGACTACTGTTGACCAGGACCCATAGGGCTCTATATAGTGGACTACTGTTGACCAGGACCCATAGGGCTCTATATAATGGACAGGGTTCCGCATTGCGAAGCGTCCTGTATCTCTACCATCGGTGAAGATGAGTTTCTGTTGAATTGACAGAACCACCCTCACTCCCTCCTCTTTATCTATATTTCCATCTCAGCTGAGTGTCATCAAGCGGTCTTTGAAGAAGTCCAATAATACTCTCTCCCTGTGAACGAAGTGCATCAGCTAATTAGTTATTTCATCCACATCCTCTCTTCTCACACTCTTTCTTTCTTTCTTTTTCGCTCTTTATTGTCTCAATGTCCTGGTCCTCTCTCTCTTTCGCTCCCTCTCTCGCTCTCCTATCGCTCTTTCGGTCTCTCTCTCGCTCTCCTATCGCTCTTTCGGTCTCTCTCTCGCTCTCCTATTGCTCTTTCGCTCTCTCTCTCCTCTCTCTGTTCAGTCATCACCTGTGTATCTTCTGTGTGCATAGGAGAGAACCCGAACTAGCCAGTGTCTCTCTGCTTTCATCTAAAGACCTCGTATGAAAGGATATGAAATTGGGGGGGGGGGGCTGTTTCAAGCTTTATCTGTTCTGGGTTGTGGACTGTTTGTACCCGTTATTGAATATTAGACTTGTCTCTGTTTATGAAGCCGTGTTATGTTGACTGATCAGAGCTCTGTGGACTGATCACACAGTGAACACCTGTCCTGTTAACACAGCAGGGAAACACCTCACACTACCAATAAAGAGAACACCTGTCCCCCTTCCTAGGACAATAGCCACAAGCCAGGTATAATACCCCTCTTATCGCTGGCTGTGTTTGTTCTGTGTGTCTGGGACCGTAACGTCATTCAGAAAGGGAAAAGACAGCTGTGGGACTAATCATTTGTGATAAAGCTTAATGTTTAGTCTCTGGTTGTATTTATTAAGGATCCCTGTTAGTTCCTGCCAAGGCAGCAGCTACTCTTCCTGGGGTTTATTATGGATCCCCATTAGTTCCTGCCAAGGCAGCAGCTACTCTTCCTGGGGTTTATTATGGATCCCCATTAGTTCCTGCCAAGGCAGCAGCTACTCTTCCTGGGGTTTATTATGGATCCCCATTAGTTCCTGCAAGGCAGCAGCTACTCTTCCTGGGGTTTATTATGGATCCCCATTAGTTCCTGCCAAGGCAGCAGCTACTCTTCCTGGGGTTTATTATGGATCCCCATTAGTTCCTGCCAAGGCAGCAGCTACTCTTCCTGGGGTTTATTATGGATCCCCATTAGTTCCTGCCAAGGCAGCAGCTACTCTTCCTGTGGTTTATTATGGATCCCCATTAGTTCCTGCCAAGGCAGCAGCTACTCTTCCTGTGGTTTATTATGGATCCCCATTAGTTCCTGCCAAGGCAGCAGCTACTCTTCCTGGGGTTTATTATGGATCCCCATTAGTTCCTGCCAAGGCAGCAGCTACTCTTCCTGGGGTTTATTATGGATCCCCATTAGTTCCTGCCAAGGCAGCAGCTACTCTTCCTGGGGTTTATTATGGATCCCCATTAGTTCCTGCCAAGGCAGCAGCTACTCTTCCTGGGGTTTATTATGGATCCCCATTAGTTCCTGTCAAGGCAGCAGCTACTCTTCCTGGGGTTTATTATGGATCCCCATTAGTTCCTGCCAAGGCAGCAGCTACTCTTCCTGGGGTTTATTATGGATCCCCATTAGTTCCTGCCAAGGCAGCAGCTACTCTTCCTGGGGTTTATTATGGATCCCCATTAGTTCCTGCCAAGGCAGCAGCTACTCTTCCTGGGGTTTATTATGGATACCCATTAGTTCCTGCCAAGGCAGCAGCTACTCTTCCTGGGGTTTATTCTGGATCCCCATTAGTTCCTGCCAAGGCAGCAGCTACTCTTCCTGGGGTTTATTATGGATCCCTATTAGTTCCTGCCAAGGCAGCAGCTACTCTTCCTGGGGTTTATTATGGATCCCCATTAGTTCCTGCCAAGGCAGCAGCTACTCTTCCTGGGGTTTATTATGGATCCCAATTAGTTCCTGCCAAGGCAGCAGCTACTCTTCCTGGGGTTTATTATGGATCCCCATTAGTTCCTGCCAAGGCAGCAGCTACTCTTCCTGGGGTTTATTATGGATCCCCATTAGTTCCTGCCAAGGCAGCAGCTACTCTTCCTGGGGTTTATTATGGATCCCCATTAGTTCCTGCCAAGGCAGCAGCTACTCTTCCTGTGGTTTATTATGGATCCCCATTAGTTCCTGCCAAGGCAGCAGCTACTCTTCCTGGGGTTTATTATGGATCCCCATTAGTTCCTGCCAAGGCAGCAGCTACTCTTCCTGGGGTTTATTATGGATCCCCATTAGTTCCTGCCAAGGCAGCAGCTACTCTTCCTGGGGTTTATTATGGATCCCCATTAGTTCCTGCCAAGGCAGCAGCTACTCTTCCTGGGGTTTATTATGGATCCCCATTAGTTCCTGCCAAGGCAGCAGCTACTCTTCCTGGGGTTTATTATGGATCCCCATTAGTTCCTGTCAAGGCAGCAGCTACTCTTCCTGGGGTTTATTATGGATCCCCATTAGTTCCTGCCAAGGCAGCAGCTACTCTTCCTGGGGTTTATTATGGATCCCCATTAGTTCCTGCCAAGGCAGCAGCTACTCTTCCTGGGGTTTATTATGGATCCCCAATAGTTCCTGCCAAGGCAGCAGCTACTCTTCCTGGGGTTTATTATGGATACCCATTAGTTCCTGCCAAGGCAGCAGCTACTCTTCCTGGGGTTTATTATGGATCCCCATTAGTTCCTGTCAAGGCAGCAGCTACTCTTCCTGGGGTTTATTATGGATCCCTATTAGTTCCTGCCAAGGCAGCAGCTACTCTTCCTGGGGTTTATTATGGATCCCAATTAGTTCCTGCCAAGGCAGCAGCTACTCTTCCTGGGGTTTATTATGGATCCCAATTAGTTCCTGCCAAGGCAGCAGCTACTCTTCCTGGGGTTTATTATGGATCCCAATTAGTTCCTGCCAAGGCAGCAGCTACTCTTCCTGGGGTTTATTATGGATCCCAATTAGTTCCTGCCAAGGCAGCAGCTACTCTTCCTGGGGTTTATTATGGATCCCAATTAGTTCCTGCCAAGGCAGCAGCTACTCTTCCTGGGGTTTATTATGGATCCCAATTAGTTCCTGCCAAGGCAGCAGCTACTCTTCCTGGGGTTTATTATGGATCCCAATTAGTTCCTGCCAAGGCAGCAGCTACTCTTCCTGGGGTTTATTATGGATCCCCATTAGTTCCTGCCAAGGCAGCAGCTACTCTTCCTGGGGTTTATTATGGATCCCAATTAGTTCCTGCCAAGGCAGCAGCTACTCTTCCTGGGGTTTATTATGGATCCCAATTAGTTCCTGCCAAGGCAGCAGCTACTCTTCCTGGGGTTTATTATGGATCCCTATTAGTTCCTGCCAAGGCAGCAGCTACTCTTCCTGGGGTTTATTATGGATCCCAATTAGTTCCTGCCAAGGCAGCAGCTACTCTTCCTGGGGTTTATTATGGATCCCAATTAGTTCCTGCCAAGGCAGCAGCTACTCTTCCTGGGGTTTATTATGGATCCCAATTAGTTCCTGCCAAGGCAGCAGCTACTCTTCCTGGGGTTTATGTGATACGTAAATTACGTACATTACTTACTATTATTTTATTACAGGACCAGTACAGAGGACTGCCTGGTGTTAATATGCTATGGTCTATATGACCTGTTGAGAGGGGTTCTGCTACTACTACCGGACCTGATGCTGGAGGAGGTGATGGACAAGCTGGTCCAACCTGAAGCTCTTATCGTCCTCGTCAACCACTCCTCTCCCCTTATACAGCAGGGGGTTATGAAGGTTAGTTCTCTTGTAATGCTCTCACACACACTGAGGAAGGCGCAGGCCAACACATTTCCACTATGTGTTATGTTGCCTGTTAACAGTTATGTCCCAGCTCCTAGACACCTACCTCAGCCAAGCCTTCAGCAGGGATCTCATGTTCTTTTAGATGTAATGCTGCTGTCTCTCACTCCTTGTCCTAGTCTCCCTGTAGGTCCTGGATGACATTATGTTGGGTTATCTCTTTTCTCCTTTCTCCAGCTCCTGGATGCCAGTATGTTAGCTCTAACAGCTTACTGTCTCTCCTTTCTCCAGCTCCTGGATGCCAGTATGTTATCTCTAACAGCTTACTGTCTCTCCTCTCTCCAGCTCCTGGATGCCAGTATGTTATCTCTAACAGCTTACTGTCTCTCCTCTCTCCAGCTCCTGGATGCCAGTATGGTATCTCCTCTCTCCAGCTCCTGGATGCCAGTATGTTATCTCCTCTCTCCAGCTCCTGGATGCCAGTATGTTATCTCTAACAGCTTACTGTCTCTCCTCTCTCCAGCTCCTGGATGCCAGTATGTTATCTCTAACAGCTTACTGTCTCTCCTCTCTCCAGCTCCTGGATGCCAGTATGTTATCTCTAACAGCTTACTGTCTCTCCTTTCTCCAGCTCCTGCATGCCAGTATGTTATCTCCTCTCTCCAGCTCCTGGATGCCAGTATGTTATCTCTAACAGCTTACTCTCTCTCCTTTCTCCAGCTCCTGGATGCCAGTATGTTATCTCTAACAGCTTACTGTCTCTCCTCTCTCCAGCTCCTGGATGCCAGTATGTTATCTCTAACAGCTTACTGTCTCTCCTCTCTCCAGCTCCTGGATGCCAGTATGTTATCTCTAACAGCTTACTGTCTCTCCTTTCTCCAGCTCCTGGATGCCAGTATGTTATCTCTAACAGCTTACTGTCTCTCCTCTCTCCAGCTCCTGGATGCCAGTATGTTATCTCTAACAGCTTACTGTCTCTCCTCTCTCCAGCTCCTGGATGCCAGTATGTTATCTCTAACAGGTTACTGTCTCTCCTCTCTCCAACTCCTAGATGCCAGTATGTTATCTCTAACAGCTTACTGTCTCTCCTCTCTCCAGCTCCTAGATGCCAGTATGTTATCTCTAACAGCTTACTGTCTCTCCTTTCTCCAGCTCCTGGATGCCAGTATGTTATCTCTAACAGCTTACTGTCTCTCCTCTCTCCAGCTCCTGGATGCCAGTATGTTATCTCTAACAGCTTACTGTCTCTCCTCTCTCCAACTCCTAGATGCCAGTATGTTATCTCTAACAGCTTACTGTCTCTCCTCTCTCCAGCTCCTGGATGCCAGTATGTTATCTCCTCTCTCCAGCTCCTGGATGCCAGTATGTTATCTCTAACAGCTTACTGTCTCTCCTCTCTCCAGCTCCTGGATGCCAGTATGTTATCTCTAACAGCTTACTGTCTCTCCTCTCTCCAGCTCCTGGATGCCAGTATGTTATCTCTAACAGCTTACTGTCTCTCCTCTCTCCAGCTCATGGATGCCAGTATGTTATCTCCTCTCTTCAGCTCCTGGATGCCAGTATGTTATCTCCTCTCTCCAGCTCCTGGATGCCAGTATGTTATCTCTAACAGCTTACTGTCTCTCCTCTCTCCAGCTCCTGGATGCCAGTATGTTATCCCCTCTCTCCAGCTCCTGGATGCCAGTATGTTATCTCTAACAGCTTACTGTCTCTCCTCTCTCCAGCTCCTGGATGCCAGTATGTTATCTCTAACAGCTTACTGTCTCTCCTCTCTCCAGCTCCTGGATGCCAGTATGTTATCTCTAACAGCTTACTGTCTCTCCTCTCTCCAGCTCCTGGATGCCAGTATGTTATCTCTAACAGCTTACTGTCTCTCCTCTCTCCAGCTCCTGGATGCCAGTATGTTATCTCCTCTCTCCAGCTCCTGGATGCCAGTATGTTATCTCCTCTCTCCAGCTCCTGGATGCCAGTATGTTATCTCTAACAGCTTACTGTCTCTCCTCTCTCCAGCTCCTGGATGCCAGTATGTTATCCCCTCTCTCCAGCTCCTGGATGCCAGTATGTTATCTCTAACAGCTTACTGTCTCTCCTCTCTCCAGCTCCTGGATGCCAGTATGTTATCTCTAACAGCTTACTGTCTCTCCTCTCTCCAGCTCCTGGATGCCAGTATGTTATCTCTAACAGCTTACTGTCTCTCCTCTCTCCAGCTCCTGGATGCCAGTATGTTATCTCTAACAGCTTACTGTCTCTCCTCTCTCCAGCTCCTGGATGCCAGTATGTTAGCTCTAACAGCTTACTGTCTCTCCTCTCTCCAGCTCCTGGATGCATACTTCAGCCGAGCGTTTAAGGAGCAGAAGGAGAAGTTCCTGAAGAACCATGGCTTCAGTCTCTTAGCCAATCAGCTGTACCTGCACCAGGGGACTCAGGGCCTGCTGGAGGTCTTCCTGGAGATGCTGTTTGGACGACCTGTCGGCCTGGAGGAGGAGTTAGTACAGGGAGGGGAGGGAACAAGGCCTGGAGGAGGAGTTAGTACAGGGAGGGGAGGGAACAAGGCCTGGAGGAGGAGTTAGTACAGGGAGGGGAGGGAACAAGGCCTGGAGGAGGAGTTTGTACAGGGAGGGGAGGGAACAAGGCCTGGAGGAGGAGTTTGTACAGGGAGGGGAGGGAACAAGGCCTGGAGGAGGAGTTAGTACAGGGAGGGGAGGGAACAAGGCCTGGAGGAGGAGTTAGTACAGGGAGGGGAGGGGAGGGAACAAGGCCTGGAGGAGGAGTTAGTACAGGGAGGGGAGGGAGCAAGACCTGGAGGAGGAGTTAGTACAGGGAGGGGAGGGGAGGGAACAAGGCCTGGAGGAGGAGTTAGTACAGGGAGGGGAGGGGAGGGAACAAGGCCTGGAGGAGGAGTTGGGAGGGGAGGGAACAAGGCCTGGAGGAGGAGTTAGTACAGGGAGGGGAGGGGAGGGAACAAGGCCTGGAGGAGGAGTTGGGAGGGGAGGGAACAAGGCCTGGAGGAGGAGTTAGTACAGGGAGGGGAGGGGAGGGAACAAGGCCTGGAGGAGGAGTTAGTACAGGGAGGGGAGGGAGCAAGGCCTGGAGGAGGAGTTAGTACAAAGAGGGGAGGGAGCAAGGCCTGGAGGAGGAGTTAGTACAGGGAGGGGAGGGAACAAGGCCTGGAGGAGGAGTTAGTACAGGGAGGGGCGGGAACAAGGCCTGGAGGAGGAGTTAGTACAGGGAGGGGAGGGAATAAGGCCTGGAGGAGGAGTTAGTACAGGGAGGGGAGGGAGCAATGCCTAGAGGAGGAGTTAGTACAGGGAGGGGAGGGGAGGGAACAAGGCCTGGAGGAGGAGTTAGTACAGGGAGGGGAGGGAACAAGGCCTGGAGGAGGAGTTAGTACAGGGAGGGGAGGGAGCAATGCCTAGAGGAGGAGTTAGTACAGGGAGGGGAGGGGAGGGAACAAGGCCTGGAGGAGGAGTTAGTACAGGGAGGGGAGGGAGCAAGGCCTGGAGGAGGAGTTAGTACAGGGAGGGGAGGGAACAAGGCCTGGAGGAGGAGTTAGTACAGGGAGGGGAGGGAACAAGGCCTGGAGGAGGAGTTAGTACAGGGAGGGGAGGGGAGGGAACAAGGCCTGGAGGAGGAGTTAGTACAGGGAGGAAGGCCTGGAGGAGGAGTTAGTACAAAGAAGGGAGCAAGGCCTGGAGGAGTTAGTACAAAGAGGGGAGGGAGCAAGGCCTGGAGGAGGAGTTAGTACAAAGAGGGGAGGGAGCAATGCCTGGAGGAGGAGTTAGTACAGGGAGGGGAGGGAACAAGGCCTGGAGGAGGAGTTAGTACAGGGAGGGGAGGGAGTAAGGCCTGGAGGAGGAGTTAGTACAGGGAGGGGAGGGAACAAGGCCTGGAGGAGGAGTTAGTACAGGGAGGGGAGGAGAGGGAACAATGCCTAGAGGAGGAGTTAGTACAGGGAGGGGAGGGAACAAGGCCTGGAGGAGGAGTTAGTACAGGGAGGGGAGGGAGCAAGGCCTGGAGGAGGAGTTAGTACAGGGAGGGGAGGGAACAAGGCCTGGAGGAGGAGTTAGTACAGGGAGGGGAGGGAACAAGGCCTGGAGGAGGAGTTAGTACAGGGAGGGGAGGGAACAAGGCCTGGAGGAGGAGTTAGTACAGGGAGGGGAGGGAACAATGCCTGGAGGAGGAGTTAGTACAGGGAGGAGAGGGAACAATGCCTGGAGGAGGAGTTAGTACAGGGAGGGGAGGGAACAAGGCCTGGAGGAGGAGTTTGTACAGGGAGGGGAGGGGAGGGAACAAGGCCTGGAGGAGGAGTTAGTACAGGGAGGAGAGGGAACAATGCCTGGAGGAGGAGTTAGTACAGGGAGGGGAGGGAGCAATGCCTGGAGGAGGAGTTAGTACAGGGAGGAGAGGGAACAATGCCTGGAGGAGGAGTTAGTACAGGGAGGGGAGGGAACAAGGCCTGGAGGAGGAGTTTGTACAGGGAGGGGAGGGGAGGGAACAAGGCCTGGAGGAGGAGTTTGTACAGGGAGGGGAGGGGCCTGGAGGAGGTGGATATGAAACAGAAACAATATGGAGGTGTCAGTGTTTCTTCTTGTTGTATTTTTCAGTCTCGACTTGGAGGACATGGAGACCATCAGTCCCTTCAGGAAGCGTTGTATCATCCCAGTGCTGGGTTTAATAGAGAACAGTCTGTGTGAGAACAGTCTGGTCCACAACGTGCTCTGTATGCTACTGCAGCTCGTCAACGCCTGTCCCAAACTGGCTGACATACTGCTGGACCACGGCCTGCTCTACGTCCTCTTCAACACCCTGTCTACCCTCAACGGCATGGAGCACGGGTTAGTACATACAGTTTACATACACCTCAGCCAAATACATTTCAACTCACTTTTTCACAATTCCTGACATTTAATCAGAGGAAAATTTCCCTGTCTTAGGTCAGTTAGGATCACCACTTTATTTTAAGAATGTGAAAAGCCATTTTGCCACAACTTTGGACGTATGCTTGGGGTCATTGTCCATTTGGAAGACCCATTTGCGACCAAGCTTTAACTTCCTGACTGATGTCTTGAGATGTTGCTTCAATATATCCACATCATTTTCCTTTCTCATGATAGACATCTATTTTGTGAAGTGCACCGGTCCCTCCTGCAGCAAAGCACCCCCACAACATGATGCTGCCACCCCCGTGCTTCACGGTTGGGATGGTGTTCTTCGACTTGCAAGCCTCCCCCTTTTTCCTCCAAACATAACGATGGTCATTATGGCCAAACAGTTCTATTTTTGTTTCATCACACAGAGTTTTATATCTGGTATACAATATATAGATGAATATGTAGCTGTACCAACCACAGATTTCATTGCATGGCATCATTTGAAACTAGAACTCATGCACCAGTGATGTTTTGCTAAGTAGAACGACGGTATTGTTTGCCAGGGGTTGCCATGCATGGCTCCACACGCTGCTCTCTGTCTGTGTCTCAATCCATCTCTCTCCTCACTATACCTCTGATCTGTCTGTGTCTCAATCCATCTCTCTCCTCAGTATACCTCTGATCTGTCTGTGTCTCAATCCATCTCTCTCCTCAGTATACCTCTGATCTGTCTGTGTCTCAATCCATCTCTCTCCTCAGTATACCTCTGAACTGTCTGTGTCTCAATCCATCTCTCTCCTCAGTATACCTCTGATCTGTCTGTGTCTCAATCAATCTCTCTCCTCAGTATACCTCTGATCTGTCTGTGTCTCAATCCATCTCTCTCCTCAGTATACCTCTGATCTGTCTATGTCTCAATCCATCTCTCTCCTCAGTATACCTCTGATCTGTCTGTCTCAATCAATCTCTCTCCTCAGTATACCTCTGATCTGTCTGTGTCTCAATCAATCTCTCTCCTCAGTATACCTCTGATCTGTATGTGTCTCAATCCATCTCTCTCCTCAGTATACCTCTGATCTGTCTGTGTCTCAATCAATCTCTCTCCTCAGTATACCTCTGATCTGTCTGTCTCAATCAATCCCTCTCCTCAGTATACCTCTGATCTGTCTGTCTGTCTCAATCTCTCTCCTCAGTATACCTCTGATCTGTCTGTCTGTCTCAATCTCTCTCCTCAGTATACCTCTGATCTGTCTGTGTCTCAATCAATCTCTCTCCTCAGTATACCTCTGATCTGTCTGTGTCTCAATCCATCTCTCTCCTCAGTATACCTCTGATCTGTCTGTGTCTCAATCAATCTCTCTCCTCAGTATACCTCTGATCTGTCTGTGTCTCAATCAATCTCTCTCCTCGGTATACCTCTGATCTGTCTGTGTCTCAATCAATCTCTCTCCTCAGTATACCTCTGATCTGTCTGTGTCTCAATCCATCTCTCTCCTCAGTATACCTCTGATCTGTCTGTCTCAATCAATCCCTCTCCTCAGTATACCTCTGATCTGTCTGTGTCTCAATCAATCTCTCTCCTCGGTATACCTCTGATCTGTCTGTGTCTCAATCAATCTCTCTCCTCAGTATACCTCTGATCTGTCTGTGTCTCAATCCATCTCTCTCCTCAGTATACCTCTGATCTGTCTGTGTCTCAATCAATCTCTCTCCTCGGTATACCTCTGATCTGTCTGTGTCTCAATCAATCTCTCTCCTCAGTATACCTCTGATCTGTCTGTGTCTCAATCCATCTCTCTCCTCGGTATACCTCTGATCTGTCTGTCTCAATCAATCTCTCTCCTCAGTATACCTCTGATCTGTCTGTGTCTCAATCAATCTCTCTCCTCAGTATACCTCTGATCTGTCTGTGTCTCAATCCATCTCTCTCCTCAGTATACCTCTGATCTGTCTGTCTCAATCAATCTCTCTCCTCAGTATACCTCTGATCTGTCTGTCTGTCTCAATCTCTCTCCTCAGTATACCTCTGATCTGTCTGTGTCTCAATCAATCTCTCTCCTCAGTATACCTCTGATCTGTCTGTGTCTCAATCCATCTCTCTCCTCAGTATACCTCTGATCTGTCTGTGTCTCAATCAATCTCTCTCCTCAGTATACCTCTGATCTGTCTGTGTCTCAATCAATCTCTCTCCTCAGTATACCTCTGATCTGTCTGTCTCAATCAATCTCTCTCCTCAGTATACCTCTGATCTGTCTGTGTCTCAATCCATCTCTCTCCTCAGTATACCTCTGATCTGTCTGTGTCTCAATCAATCTCTCTCCTCAGTATACCTCTGATCTGTCTGTGTCTCAATCAATCTCTCTCCTCAGTATACCTCTGATCTGTCTGTCTCAATCAATCTCTCTCCTCAGTATACCTCTGATCTGTCTGTGTCTCAATCCATCTCTCTCCTCAGTATACCTCTGATCTGTCTGTCTCAATCAATCTCTCTCCTCAGTATACCTCTGATCTGTCTGTGTCTCAATCTCTCTCCTCAGTATACCTCTGATCTGTCTGTCTCAATCAATCTCTCTCCTCAGTATACCTCTGATCTGTCTGTCTCAATCAATCTCTCTCCTCAGTATACCTCTGATCTGTCTGTGTCTCAATCTCTCTCCTCAGTATACCTCTGAACGACTACAAACTGCTGGTGGTTGATATCCAACAGCTGTTGGTCGCGGTGACCATCCATTCCTGCTCTTCCTCTGGTGCGCAATACTTCAGGATCATAGAGGACCTGATCACACTGTTGGGCTTCATGGAAACGTCCAAGATGAGACGAACCCAGGGTAAGATATAGCCTGGTACCTATAGTAGAGAGTAGGTACTGTGGTACATTATAGCCTGGTACCTATAGTAGAGAGTAGGTTACTGTGATGAGACGACCCCAGGGTAAGATATAGCCTGGTACCTATATTAGAGAGTAGGGTACTGTGGTACATTATAGCCTGGTACCTATATTAGAGAGTAGGGTACTGTGATAAACCCAGGGTAAGATATAGCCTGGTACCTAAATTAGAGAGTAGGGTACTGTGATAAACCCAGGGTAAGATATAGCCTGGTACCTAAATTAGAGAGTAGGGTACTGTGATGAGACGAACCAAGCGTAAGATATAGCCTGGTACCTATATTAGAGAGTAGGGTACTGTGGTACATTATAGCCTGGTACCTATATTAGAGAGTAGGTACTGTGATGAGACGAACCCAGGGTAAGATATAGCCTGGTACCTATATTAGAGAGTAGGGTACTGTGATGAGACGAACCAAGCGTAAGATATAGCCTGGTACCTATATTAGAGAGTAGGGTACTGTGATAAACCCAGGGTAAGATATAGCCTGGTACCTATATTAGAGAGTAGGTACTGTGATGAGACGAACCCAGGGTAAGATATAGCCTGGTACCTATATTAGAGAGTAGGGTACTGTGATGAGACGAACCAAGCGTAAGATATAGCCTGGTACCTATAGTAGAGAGTAGGGTACTGTGGTACATTATAGCCTGGTACCTATAGTAGAGAGTAGGGTACTGTGGTACATTATAGCCTGGTACCTATAGTAGAGAGTAGGATACTGTGATGAGACGAACCCAGAGCTGTGAGTCTTTCTGGGTAAGGTTCTAAGAGCTGTGAGTCTTTCTGGGTAAGGCTCTAAGAGCTGTGAGTCTTTCTGGGTAAGGCTCTAAGAGCTGTGAGTCTTTCTGGGTAAGGCTCTAAGAGCTGTGAGTCTTTCTGGGTAAGGCTCTAAGAGCTGTGAGTCTTTCTGGGTAAGGCTCTTAGAGCTGTGAGTCTTTCTGGGTAAGACTTTAAGAGCTGTGAGTCTTTCTGGGTACGTCTCTACGAGCTGTGAGTCTTTCTGGGTAAGGCTCTAAGAGCTGTGAGTCTTTCTGGGTAAGTCTCTAAGAGCTGTGAGTCTTTCTGGGTAAGGCTCTAAGAGCTGTGAGTCTTTCTGGGTAAGGCTCTAAGAGCTGTGAGTCTTTCTGGGTAAGGTTCTAAGAGCTGTGAGTCTTTCTGGGTAAGGTTCTAAGAGCTGTGAGTCTTTCTGGGTAAGTCTCTAAGAGCTATGAGTCTTTCTGGGTAAGTCTCTAAGAGCTGTGAGTCTTTCTGGGTAAGGCTCTAAGAGCTGTGAGTCTTTCTGGGTAAGGCTCTAAGAGCTGTGAGTCTTTCTGGGTAAGTCTCTAAGAGCTGTGAGTCTTTCTGGGTAAGGCTCTAAGAGCTATGAGTCTTTCTGGGTAAGTCTCTAAGAGCTGTGAGTCTTTCTGGGTAAGGCTCTAAAAGAGTTGTCTCTCTCTCGCTCTCTCCTTCTCTCTCTCCCTCTCATCTCTCCTCTCACTCTCCTCTCTCTCCTCTCTCTCTCTCCTCTCTCTCTCCTTCTTTCTCTCCTTCTCTCTCATTCTCTCTCTCGTTCTCTCTCCTCTCTCTCTCGTTCTCTCTCTCCTTCTGTAGAGATGGCGGTGGCCCTGCAGTTCCGCGTCCTCCAATCAGCTATTGAGTTCATAAAGACGACAGCTAATCAGGACCCTCAGAAGCTGAGCAGCTCTGTCAACGTGCCCACCTCTTCTCACCATGCCATCTACCAGAAACGCAAGAGCATCGCAGGTGAGAGGGTATCCCTTAGTTAGTTAGTTAGGGCCAAGAGCATCGCAGGTGAGAGGATATCCCTTAGTTAGTTAGTTAGGGCCAAGAGCATCGCAGGTGAGAGGATATCCCTTAGTTAGTTAGTTAGGGCCAAGAGCATCACAAGTGAGAGGATATCCCTTAGTTAGTTAGTTAGGGCCAAGAGCATCACAGGTGAGAGGATATCCCTTAGTTAGTTAGTTAGGGCCAAGAGCATCACAGGTGAGAGGATATCCCTTAGTTAGTTAGTTAGGGCCAAGAGCATCACAGGTGAGAGGGTATCCCTTAGTTAGTTAGTTAGGGCCAAGAGCATCACAGGTGAGAGGATATCCCTTAGTTAGTTAGTTAGGGCCAAGAGCATCGCAGGTGAGAGGATATCCCTTAGTTAGTTAGTTAGTTAGGGCCAAGAGCATCACAGGTGAGAGGATATCCCTTAGTTAGTTAGTTAGGGCCAAGAGCATCGCAGGTGAGAGGATATCCCTTAATTAGTTAGTTAGTTAGGGCCAAGAGCATCACAGGTGAGAGGATATCCCTTAGTTAGTTAGTTAGTTAGGGCCAAGAGCATCACAGGTGAGAGGATATCCCTTAGTTAGTTAGTTAGGGCCAAGAGCATCACAGGTGAGAGGATATCCCTTAGTTAGTTAGTTAGTTAGGGCCAAGAGCATCACAGGTGAGAGGATATCCCTTAGTTAGTTAGTTAGTTAGTTAGGGCCAAGAGCATCGCAGGTGAGAGGGTATCCCTTAGTTAGTTAGTTAGGGCCAAGAGCATCGCAGGTGAGAGGATATCCCTTAGTTAGTTAGTTAGGGCCAAGAGCATCGCAGGTGAGAGGGTATCCCTTAGTTAGTTAGTTAGGGCCAAGAGCATCACAGGTGAGAGGATATCCCTTAGTTAGTTAGTTAGGGCCAAGAGCATCGCAGGTGAGAGGATATCCCTTAGTTAGTTAGTTAGGGCCAAGAGCATCGCAGGTGAGAGGATATCCCTTAGTTAGTTAGTTAGTGCCAAGAGCATCGCAGGTGAGAGGATATCCCTTAGTTAGTTAGTTAGGGCCAAGAGCATCGCAGGTGAGAGGATATCCCTTAGTTAGTTAGTTAGGGCCAAGAGCATCGCAGGTGAGAGGATATCCCTTAGTTAGTTAGTTAGGGCCAAGAGCATCGCAGGTGAGAGGATATCCCTTAGTTAGTTAGTTAGTTAGGGCCAAGAGCATCGCAGGTGAGAGGATATCCCTTAGTTAGTTAGTTAGGGCCAAACATCCAGGTGAGAGGATATCCCTTAGTTAGTTAGTTAGTTTAGGGCCAATACCATCACAGGTGAGAGGATATCCCTTAGTTAGTTAGTTAGTTAGGGCCAAGAGCATCACAGGTGAGAGGATATCCCTTAGTTAGTTAGGGTTAAGTAGGCCAAGAGCATCACTAGGTGAGAGGATATCCCTTAGTTAGTTAGTTAGTTAGGGCCAAGAGCATCACAGGTGAGAGGATATCCCTTAGTTAGTTAGTTAGGGCCAAGAGCATCACAGGTGAGAGGATATCCCTTAGTTAGTTAGTTAGTTAGTTAGTTAGGGCCAATACCATCACAGGTGAGAGGATATCCCTTAGTTAGTTAGTTAGGGCCAATACCATCACAGGTGAGAGGATATCCCTTAGTTAGTTAGTTAGTTAGTTAGTTAGGGCCAATACCATCACAGGTGAGAGGATATCCCTTAGTTAGTTAGTTAGTTAGTTGGTTAGTTAGTGCCAAGAGAATCGCAGGTGAGAGGATATCCCTTAGTTAGTTAGGGCCAATACCATCACAGGTGAGAGGATATCCCTTAGTTAGTTAGTTAGTTAGTTAGTTAGTTAGTTAGTTAGTGCCAAGAGCATCGCAGGTGAGAGGATATCCCTTAGTTAGTTAGTTAGGGCCAATACCATCACAGGTGAGAGGATATCCCTTAGTTAGTTAGTTAGTTAGTTAGTTAGTTAGTTAGTTAGTTAGGGCCAAGAGCATCACAGGTGAGAGGATATCCCTTAGTTAGTTAGTTAGTTAGTTAGTTAGTTAGTTAGTTAGTTAGTTAGTTAGTTAGGGCCAATACCATCACAGGTGAGAGGATATCCCTTAGTTAGTTAGTTAGTTAGTTAGTTAGTTAGTTAGTTAGTTAGTTAGTTAGGGCCAATACCATCACAGGTGAGAGGATATCAGTTAGTTAGTTAGTTAGTTAGTTAGTTAGTTAGTTAGTTAGTTAGTTAGGGCCAATACCATCACAGGTGAGAGGATATCCCTTAGTTAGTTAGTTAGTTAGTTAGTTAGTTAGTTAGTTAGTTAGGGCCAAGAGCATCGCAGGTGAGAGGATATCCCTTAGTTAGTTAGTTAGTTAGTTAGGGCCAAGAGCATCACAGGTGAGAGGATATCCCTTAGTTAGTTAGTTAGGGCCAATACCATCACAGATGAGAGGATATCCGTTAGTTAGTTAGTTGGTTAGTTAGTTGGTTAGTTAGTGCCAAGATCATCTCAGGTGATAGGATATCCCATGGTTGGTTAGTTAGTTAGTGCCAATAGCATAGGACTGTGTTGCTCAGGGTCTAGAATAATAATACTAGTTGATTGTCCATTTACTTTACAGTTGACAGATCTCAGGGACATGAGAGTTCTACCCGTTGGAGTTGTCATGGTTATTTACATATTAATGTGTAACCGCTTTGTAGTAACGAGATGTTTAGTGGATTATACTGAACAACAATATAAACGCAACATGTAAAGTGTTTGTCTCATGTTTCATGAGCTGAAATATAAGATCCCAGAAATGTTCTATATGCACAAAAAGCTTATTTCTCTCAAATGTTGTGTACAAATTTGTTCACGTCCCTGTTAGTGAGCATTTCTCCTTTGTCAAGATAATCCATCCACCTGCCAGGTGTGGCATTTCAAGAAGCTGATTAAACAGCATGATAATACACGGCCCCATATCGCAAGGATCTGTACACAATTCCCGGAAGCTGAATAAGGCTCAGTTCTTTGAAATGGTGGTCACACCAGATACTGACTGGTTTTCTGATCCACACCCCTACTTTTTGTTCTAAGATATCTGTGACCAACAGATCTGTATTCCCAGTCATGTGAAACCCATAGATTAGGACCTAATGAACTTATTTCAACTGACTGATTTCCTCATATGAGTTGTAACTCAGTAAAGTCTTTGAAATTGTTGCATGTTGCTTATATATTTTAGTTCGGTGTAGGTATTATGACCAGTCTGAGATGTTTAGTGAAATAGTTACAGTTGAAGTCAGAAGTTTACATACACCTTAGCCAAATACATTTGAACTCAGTTTTTCACAATTCCTGACATTTAATCCTAGTAAAAATTCCCTGTTTTAGGTCAGTTAGGATCACCACTTTATTTTAAGAATGTGAAATGTCAGAATAATAGTAGAGAGAATGATTTATTTCAGCTTTTATTTCTTTCATCACATTCCCAGTGGGTCAGAAGTTTACATACACTCAATTAGTATTTGGTAGCATTGCCTTTAAATTGTTTTACTTGGGTCAAATGTTTTGGGTAGCTTTCCACAAGCTTCCCACAATAAGTTGGGTGAATTTTGGCCCATTCCTCCTGACAGAGCTGGTGTAACTGAGTCAGGTTTGTAGGCCTCCTTGCTCGCACACCCTCTTTCAGTTCTGCCCACAAATGTTCTATAGGATTGAGGTCAGTGCTTTGTGATGGCCACTCCAGTACATTGACTTTGTTGTCCTTAAGCCATTTTGCCACAACTTTGGACGTATGCTTGGGGTCATTGTCCATTTGGAAGACCCATTTGCGACCAAGCTTTAACTTCCTGACTGATGTCTTGAGATGTTGCTTCAATATATCCACATAATTTTCTTTCCTCATGATGCCATCTATTTTGTGAAGTGCACCAGGCCCTCCTGCAGCAAAGCACCCCCACAACATGATGCTGCCACCCCCGTGCTTCACGGTTGGGATGGTGTTCTTCGGCTTGCAAGCCTCCCCCTTTCTCCTCCAAACATAACGATGGTCATTATGGCCAAACAGTTCTATTTTTGTTTCATCAGACCAGAGGATATTTCTCCAAAAAGTATGATCTTTGTCCCCATGTGCAGTTGCAAACCGTAGTCTGGCTTTTTTATGGCGGATTTGGAGCAGTGGCTTCTTCCTTGCTGAGCGGCCTTTCAGGTTATGTCGATATAGGACCCGTTTTACTGTGGATATAGATACTTTTGTACCTGTTTCTTCCAGCATCTTCAAGGTCCTTTGCTGTTGTTCTGGGATTGATGTGCACTTTTCACACCAAAGTACGTTCATCTCTAGGAGACAGAACACGTCTCCTTCCTGAGCGGTATGACGGCTGCGTGGTCCCATGGTGTTTATACTTGCGTACTATTGTTTGTACAGATGAACGTGGTACCTTCAGGCGTTTGGAAATTGCTCCCAAGGATGAACCAGACTTGTGGAGGTCTACAATTTTTTTTCTGAGGTCTTGACTGATTTCTTTCGATTTTCAAATTATGTCAAGCAAAGAGGCACTGAGTTTGAAGGTAGGCCTTGAAATACATCCACAGGTACACCTCCAATTGACTCAAATTATGACAATTTGCCTATCAGAAGCTTCTAAACCCATGACATCATCTTCTGGAATTTTCCATGCTGTTTAAAGGCACAGTCAACTTAGTGTATGTAAACTTCTGACCCACTGGAATTGTGATAGTGAATTATATGTGAAATAATCTGTCTGTATACAATTGTTGGAAAAATTACTTGTCATGTGCAAAGTAAATGCCCTAACCGATTTGCCAAAACTATAGTTTGTTAACAAGAAATTTGTGGAGTGGTTGATTAAACGAGTTTTAATGATTCCAACCTAAGTGTATGTAAACTTCCGACTTCAACTATATGACCGGTCTGAGATGTTATTGTGACCAGTCTTGAGATGTTATTGTGACCAGTCTTGAGATGTTATTGTGACCAGTCTGAGATGTTATTGTGACCAGTCTGAGATGTTATTGTGACCAGTCTTGAGATGTTATTGTGACCAGTCTTGAGATGTTATTGTGACCAGTCTTGAGATGTTATTGTGACCAGTCTGAGATGTTATTGTGACCAGTCTTGAGATGTTATTGTGACCAGTCTTGAGATGTTATTGTGACCAGTCTGAGATGTTATTGTGACCAGTCTTGAGATGTTATTGTGACCAGTCTTGAGATGTTATTGTGACCAGTCTTGAGATGTTATTGTGACCAGTCAAATAGTTATTGTGACCAGCCTGAGTCAGTCTGAGGCCATCACTGGTCAGTCTTTCATTCTTGTCATTTCCTAATCAGGTGTTACCTGTTATCTGCAACTCACCTGTGTATCTTCACCCCCCCTCCCCTCCAAGGTTCCATGGCCATGGTTATGAGAGACTGCATCATTCCCCGTATTCCACGGCAGCACTACTGTTCGTACGGCCAGATCCCCCTGCCTCCCCCCTTCTGCTTCCTGTCTGAGACCTCCCCCCTCCCCTCCCCCACCGGCACAGCTTCCTATGTGTTCCTATGTGACTCAGGTAGCCACGCTGGGATGTGGGACCCTGTGCCCTCTCGCTCTCTGTGTGGAGGAGAACAGTATCCCCGCCAGAACCCTAACTCTTGCTGTGAACTACTCACCCCTCATATAATCCCAGTCTCTGCTCTACTGCATGGAAAGAGCAGAGGGACATGACTCGCCCAGTACACTCAGACATTACTGGTGCCCGTGTGTGTGTGTGTGTGTGCAGACTACAAATGTGAAAGTTCTCACCCTAACCTGTTTGACGATTTCAGTTCACACTTACGGCATGTAGATTCCTGGTTAAACATTCCCACAGAGAATCTAGTCCATGTCAAACCTGACATGTGATGAAGAGATACTAGCAGCATGTAATGGAAGTTTACTAAGCATTCTCTGTAGGATCACCTGTGTGTGATTTAACACTTTCTTTGCCCTCAAGGTTGGAATCACCTCCTATAATACACGTTGCCTGTATCCCCAGGTCGGCGTCGCTTCTCCCTGGCCCAGTCAGACAGTCTTCTGACCAGGATGCGTTCTGTCGCCAGTGATGAGCTGAACCAGATGATGCAGAGAAGGATGAGTCAGGAGAACCCCATCAGAGCATCAGAGACTGAGTTCATACAGAGACTACAGAGACTGCTGGTGCTGGCTGTCAACAGGCTCATCTATCATGGTGAATATGGTAAAACAGGTGCATCTATCATGGTAAATATGGTAAAACATGTTCATCTATCATGGTGAAACAGGCTCATCTATCATGGTAAATATGGTAAATCAGGCGCATCTATCACAGTAAATATGGTAAAACAGGCTCATCTATCACGGTAAATATGGTAAATCAGGCGCATCTATCACGGTAAATATGGTAAAACAGGCTTATCTATCACGGTAAATATGGTTAAACAGGCTCATCTATCACGGTAAATATGGTAAAACAGGCTTATCTATCACGGTAAATATGGTTCTACAGGCTCATCTATCACGGTAAATATGGTTCTACAGGCTCATCTATCACGGTAAATATGGTAAAACAGGCTCATCTATCATGGTGAATATGGTAAAACAGGCTCATCTATCACGGTAAATATGGTTAAACAGGCTCATCTATCATGGTAAATATGGTAAAACAGTCTCATCTATCATGGTGAATATGGTTCAACAGTCTCATCTATCATGGTGAATATGGTTCAACAGGCTCATCTATCATGGTAAATATGGTAAAACAGGCTCATCTATCATGGTAAATATGGTAAAACAGGCTCATCTATCATGGTAAATATGGTAAAACAGGCTCATCTATCATGGTAAATATGGTAAAACAGGCTCATCTATCATGGTAAATATGGTAAAACAGTCTCATCTATCATGGTAAATATGGTAAAACAGTCTCATCTATCATCAACACTGTTTGAGTGAAAGAGAGATGCGCGCTGGCAGGTGAGAATTATCTCTGATCACGGATAATAAATAAATACATTATTGTGTCAGAATCATACTCTGAAAATTCTCCAGATCTCTTACAATAGTCATTTTGTCTGATTACTCGGCTCACCCCTACCAGATAGTAAATTGATTATTTCTAGTGTGGCTATTGGAACAGAGCCTGTGTCTATACTTTGCAGTGTTTCAAGCTGTTGTGCTGTCTTCCCATTCTGACTAATAAGGCATTACTCTTCCTCTCCTCCTCCTCCTCCCATGTTCCCCCTCTCCTCCTCCTCCTCTGTTCCCCCTCTCCTCCTCCTCCTCTGTTCCCCCTCTCCTCCTCCTCCTCTGTTCCCCCTCTCCTCCTCCTCCTTCTCTGTTCCCCCTCTCCTCCTCTACCTCCTCTGTTCCCCCTCTCCTCCTCTACCTCCTCTGTTCCCCCTCTCCTCCTCCTCCTCTGTTCCCCCTCTCCTCCTCTACCTCCTCTGTTCCCCTTCTCCTCCTCTGTTCCCCTTCTCCTCCTCTGTTCCCCCTCTCCTCCTCTGTTCCCCCTCTCCTCCTCCTCCTCTGTTCCCCCTCTCCTCTCTACCTCCTCTGTTCCCCTCTACCTCCTCTGTTCACCCTCTCCTCCTCCTCCTCCTCTGTTCACCCTCTCCTCCTCCTCCTCCTCTGTTCATCCTCTCCTCCTCCTCTGTTCACCCTCTCCTCCTCCTCTGTTCACCCTCTCCTCCTCCTCCTCCTCTGTTCACCCTCTCCTCCTCCTCCTCTGTTCACCCTCTCCTCCTCCTCCTCCTCTGTTCCCCCTCTCCTCCTCTGTTCCCCCTCTCCTCCTCTGTTCCCCCTCTCCTCCTCCTGTACCTCCTCTGTTCCCCCTCTCCAGACGTGAGCCAAGACTTCTACGACCTGCTGAACTTCTCAGACTCCCCTGACCCTGTCGACCCTGTTGACCACGCCCCAGAGGAGGATGGCTCCATCCCCAGCTCATCAGGCCACACCCCTGGCCCGCCCTCTCCCCTCCCCTTCCCCCTTCCCCCGGCCAACATGAAGAGTTTCCAGAAAGACATCCTCAGACTGATGATGGACGGGATCAAGATCAGTCTGGTTAGTGGTGGTTATAATCAGTCTGGTTAGTGGTGGTTATAACCAGTCTGGTTAGTGGTGGTTATAATCAGTCTGCTTAGTGGGGGTTATAATCAGTCTGGTTAGTGGTGGTTATAACCAGTCTGCTTAGTGGTGGTTATAATCAGTCTGGTTAGTGGTGGTTATAACCAGTCTGGTTAGTGGTGGTTATAACCAGTCTGCTTAGTGGTGGTTATAACCAGTCTGCTTAGTGGTGGTTATAACCAGTCTGCTTAGTGGTGGTTATAACCAGTCTGCTTAGTGGTGGTTATAACCAGTCTGCTTAGTGGTGGTTATAACCAGTCTGCTTAGTGGTGGTTATAACCAGTCTGCTTAGTGGTGGTTATAACCAGTCTGCTTAGTGGTGGTTATAACCAGTCTGCTTAGTGGTGGTTATAATCAGTCTTCTTGGTGGTGGTTATAACCAGTCTGCTTAGTGGTGGTTATAACCAGTCTGCTTAGTGGTGGTTATAACCAGTCTGCTTAGTGGTGGTTATAACCAGTCTGCTTAGTGGTGGTTATAACCAGTCTGCTTAGTGGTGGTTATAATCAGTCTTCTTGGTGGTGGTTATAACCAGTCTGCTTAGTGGTGGTTATAACCAGTCTGCTTAGTGGTGGTTATAACCAGTCTGCTTAGTGGTGGTTATAACCAGTCTTCTTGGTGGTGGTTATAACCAGTCTGCTTAGTGGTGGTTATAACCAGTCTGCTTAGTGGTGGTTATAACCAGTCTGCTTAGTGGTGGTTATAACCAGTCTGCTTAGTGGTGGTTATAACCAGTCTGCTTAGTGGTGGTTATAACCAGTCTGCTTAGTGGTGGTTATAACCAGTCTGCTTAGTGGTGGTTATAATCAGTCTTCTTGGTGGTGGTTATAACCAGTCTGCTTAGTGGTGGTTATAACCAGTCTGCTTAGTGGTGGTTATAACCAGTCTGCTTAGTGGTGGTTATAACCAGTCTGCTTAGTGGTGGTTATAACCAGTCTGCTTAGTGGTGGTTATAACCAGTCTGCTTAGTGGTGGTTATAATCAGTCTTCTTGGTGGTGGTTATAACCAGTCTGCTTAGTGGTGGTTATAACCAGTCTGCTTAGTGGTGGTTATAACCAGTCTGCTTAGTGGTGGTTATAACCAGTCTTCTTGGTGGTGGTTATAACCAGTCTGCTTAGTGGTGGTTATAATCAGTCTTCTTGGTGGTGGTTATAACCAGTCTGCTTAGTGGTGGTTATAACCAGTCTGCTTAGTGGTGGTTATAACCAGTCTGCTTAGTGGTGGTTATAATCCGTTTCCATTCAGTCAATTTGGAAAGGAAACTAAAATGCTGAATTGGACTTTCAGTTTGCTACTTCAGTTGAATGAATTGAAATGGACCCCGACCCTGGTTTTAATACCTCTGTTGTTCTCCTTTTGCTTGTGCGGTGGTCATTGACAACTCATGACGTGTGAGATGATTGACTGTTAGACCTCCCTCTGAATCTCAATGGAACCAATAGAGGAAGTGACTCCGTTTTGTACCGCTAGGACGCGTGGGGAGGGAGTGGCTCCGTTTTGTACCGATAGGACGCATGGGGAGGGAGTGGCTCCGTTTTGTACCGATAGGACGCGTGGGGAGGGAGTGGCTCCGTTTTGTACCGATAGGACACATGGGGAGGGAGTGGCTCCGTTTTGTACCAATAGGACGCATGGGGAGGGAGTGGCTCCGTTTTGTACCGATAGGACGCATGGGGAGGGAGTGGCTCCGTTTTGTACCGATAGGACGCATGGGGAGGAAGTGGCTCCGTTTTGTACCGATAGGACGCATGGGGAGGGAGTGGCTCCGTTTTGTACCAATAGGACGCATGGGGAGGGAGTGGCTCCGTTTTGTACCGATAGGACGCATGGGGAGGAAGTGGCTCCGTTTTGTACCGATAGGGCGCGTGGGGAGGGAGTGGCTCCGTTTTGTACCAATAGGACGCGTGGGGAGGGAGTGGCTCCGTTTTGTACCGATAGGACGCGTGGGGAGGGAGCGATGGAATTAGCCGATTCCAATGAAATACATTATACAGAGGAAATATAGTATATACACTACATGGCCAAAAGTATGTGGACATGTGCTTGTCGAACATCTGATTCCAAAAGTCATGGGCCTTAATATGGAGTTGGTTCCCCCTTTGCTGCTACAACAGCCTCCACTCTTCTGGGAATACTTTCCACTAGATGTTGGAACATTGCTGCTATAACAGCCTCCACTCTTCTGGGAAGGCTTTCCACTAGATGTTGGAACATTGCTGCTATAACAGCCTCCACTCTTCAGGGAAGGCTTTCCACTAGATGTTGGAACATTGCTGCTATAACAGCCTCCACTCTTCTGGGAAGGCTTTCCACTAGATGTTGGAACATTGCTGCTATAACAGCCTCCACTCTTCTGGGAAGGCTTTCCACTAGATGTTGGAACATTGCTGCTATAACAGCCTCCACTCTTCAGGGAAGGCTTTCCACTAGATGTTGGAACATTGCTGCTATAACAGCCTCCACTCTTCTGGGAAGGCTTTCCACTAGATGTTGGAACATTGCTGCTATAACAGCCTCCACTCTTCTGGGAAGACTTTCCACTAGATGTTGGAACATTGCTGCTATAACAGCCTCCACTCTTCTGGGAAGGCTTTCCACTAGATGTTGGAACATTGCTGCTATAACAGCCTCCACTCTTCTGGGAAGACTTTCCACTAGATGTTGGAACATTGCTGCTATAACAGCCTCCACTCTTCTGGGAAGGCTTTCCACTAGATGTTGGAACATTGCTGCTATAACAGCATCCACTCTTCTGGGAAGGCTTTCCACTAGATGTTGGAACATTGCTGCTATAACAACCTCCACTCTTCTGGGAAGGCTTTCCACTAGATGTTGGAACATTGCTGCTATAACAGCATCCACTCTTCTGGGAAGGCTTTCCACTAGATGTTGGAACATTGCTGCTATAACAGCCTCCACTCTTCTGGGAAGGCTTTCCACTAGATGATGGAACATTGCTGCTATAACAGCATCCACTCTTCTGGGAAGGCTTTCCACTAGATGTTGGAACATTGCTGCTATAACAGCATCCACTCTTCTGGGAAGGCTTTCCACTAGATGTTGGAACATTGCTGCTATAACAACCTCCACTCTTCTGGGAAGGCTTTCCACTAGATGTTGGATCATTGCTGCGGGGACTTGCTTCCGTTCAGCCACGTGAACATTAGTGAGGTCGGGCACTGATGTTGGGCGATTAGGCCTGGCTCGCAGTCGGCGTTTGAATTCATACTAAAGGTGTTCGATGGGGTTGAGGTCAGGGCTCTGTGCAGGCCAGTCAAGTTCTTCCAACACCGATCTCGACAAACCATTTCTGTATGGACCTTTCTTCGTGCACGGGTGCATTGTCATGTTGAAACAGGACATGGTTTATTTGGTTCTTCAATGGTAGAACTGATAAGGTCAACTTTGATTCTATACAAGACCAACAAAATCCAACTTATTACATGGAATGTGCACAGGCTCCATGATGGGGGGGGGGAAAGTATATTGTTCTTGAACATTTAAAGAGATTGGTAGCAGGTGTGGTTTTCTTGCTAGAGTTACGTTTAAACAAAAGGAGGAATGCAATATTTAGAGGATCTGGGTTGGAGAGGTCTATGCTGCCACCTAGTGTAGTAACAGCAGAGGTGTAGGCATCCTGATGAATAAGACTACACACGTTTCCCTTCTATCCCAGCACAAGGACCAAGAAGGCCGTTTTCTAATGTTGATTTGTACCTTACATGGGGAAATACACACTGAGTTAATTGTATATGACCAGGCACTAGGGACGGAGGTGTGTCCAGGTACTAGGGACGGAGGTGTGACCAGGTACTAGGGATGGAGGTGTGACCAGGTACTAGGGATGGAGGTGTGACCAGGTACTAGGGACGGAGGTGTGACCAGGTACTAGGGATGGAGGTGTGACCAGGTACTAGGGACGGAGGTGTGACCAGGTACTAGGGACGGAGGTGTGACCAGGTACTAGGGACGGAGGTGTGACCAGGTACTAGGGACGGAGGTGTGACCAGGTACTAGGGACGGAGGTGTGACCAGGTACTAGGGACGGAGGTGTGACCAGGTACTAGGGACGGAGGTGTGACCAGGTACTAGGGACGGAGGTGTGACCAGGTACTAGGGACGGAGGTGTGACCAGGTACTAGGGACGGAGGTGTGACCAGGTACTAGGGACGGAGGTGTGACCAGGTACTAGGGACGGAGGTGTGACCAGGTACTAGGGACGGAGGTGTGACCAGGTACTAGGGACGGAGGTGTGACCAGGTACTAGGGACGGAGGTGTGACCAGGTACTAGGGACGGAGGTGTGACCAGGTACTAGGGACGGAGGTGTGACCAGACACTAGGGACGGAAGTGTGACCAGGTACTAGGGACGGAGGTGTGACCAGGTACTAGGGATGGAGGTGTGACCAGGTACTAGGGATGGAGGTGTAGAGGCGATGCAGTCATTGTTTGTGTGTTTGTCAGTTGTTGTTCGTTTGTATATGTTGTCTTTTTATCTCATTGTATCTGGTTTGAAATGACTTCGTCATAATGTGGGACTATGCTTGTTCTCCCAGGGCAGTACGGGTCGTGGCGGGGCCCCCAGGCAGCAGTGGAGGAGGATCCTGTGGTCGTGTCGGGACACCTTCAGGGTTCAGATCGGACGCCTCTTGGTGCACACCCTCTCCCCTGCATTACCCCTCAGGGACAGGAAGGAGGCGCTAGAGTTTGTGTTCGACCCTGCAAACCCTGACTTCCTCAAGGAGAGCCTCAGCCCCGGGTTAGAGGTAAGAGGTCAGGGGTTGCTGTTAGGGCTGAGCCCAGACATCCTCAGGGGAGAGCCCCAGGTGAGAGGTTTGAGGTTGCTGTTAGGGCTGAGCCCAGACATCCTCAGGGGAGAGCCCCAGGTGAGAGGTTTGAGGTTGCTGTTAGGGCTGAGCCCAGACATCCTCGGGGGAGAGCCCCAGGTGAGAGGTTTGAGGTTGCTGTTAGGGCTGAGCCCAGACATCCTCGGGGGAGAGCCCCAGGTGAGAGGTTTGAGGTTGCTGTTAGGGCTGAGCCCAGACATCCTCGGGGGGGAGCCCCAGGTGAGAGGTTTGAGGTTGCTGTTAGGGTCAGGGTTAGGGCTGAGCCCAGACATCCTCGGGGGGGAGCCCCAGGTGAGAGGTTTGAGGTTGCTGTTAGGGTCAGGGTTAGGGCTGAGCCCAGACATCCTCGGGGGGGAGCCCCAGGTGAGAGGTTTGAGGTTGCTGTTAGGGCTGAGCCCAGACATCCTCAGGGGGGAGCCCCAGGTGAGAGGTTTGAGGTTGCTGTTAGGGTCAGGGTTAGGGCTGAGCCCAGACATCCTCGGGGGGGAGCCCCAGGTGAGAGGTTTGAGGTTGCTGTTAGGGTCAGGGTTAGGGCTGAGCCCAGACTTCCTCGGGGGGGGAGCCCCAGGTGAGAGGTGAGAGGATGAGAGCGGGAGAGTGAATGAATGAAAGGTTGAGAGAGAGAGCGAGAGAGAGAGCGAGATTGAAAGAGAGAGAGAGAGAGAGCAAGATTGAAAGAGAGAGAGAGAGAGAGAGAGCGAGAGAGAGAGCGAGATTGAAAGAGAGAGAGAGAGAGAGAGATTGAAAGCGAGAGAAAGGAAGAGAGAGGGCAGGTCTCATGAGTCCCATGTTCCCATGTACGTACAGTACAGGTCCAGCTGCCAGGTCCTTGTCTCTGAAATAACCCAGAGAGACATCTTCATAGTTACCATGGCAGCCTGGTCAGTCTCACTGTTCCTCCTCGGGGGGGGGTTACTGTAGGTCAGACTGGTCTGTCTTACTGTTCCTCCTATAGGGGGGGGGGAGGGGGGGTTACTGTGGGTCAGACTGGTCTGTCTTACTGTTCCTCCTCTCTCTCTCCCCCTCTCCTCTCTCTCTCCCCCTCTCCTCTCTCTCTCCCCCTCTCCTCTCTTTCCCCCTCTCCTCTCTCTCTCTCTCCCCCTCTCCTCTCTCTCTCCCCTCTCCTCTCTCTCTCCCCCTCCCCTCCACCCCCCCCTCTCCTCTCTCCCCCTCTCTCTCCCCTCCCCTCACCTCCACTCTCCCCTCTCCTCTCTCTCCCCCTCCACTCCACTCTCCCCTCTCCTCTCTCTCCCCTCTCCTCTCTCTCCCCTCTCCTCTCTCTCCCCTCTCCTCTCCCCTCTCCCCTCCTCTCCTCTCTCTCCCCCTCTCCTCTCTCTCCCCCTCTCCTCTCTCTCCCCCTCTCCTCTCTCTCCCCCTCCCCTCTCCTCTCTCTCTCCTCTCTCTCCTCTCTCCCCTCTCTCCTCTCTCAGCATGGTCCCAAGCTAGCCATGTATCTGTATGAGATGCTCCATGACCATAAAGATGCGCTGACCAAAGAGGAGCAGATTACTGTGTGCAATTTCATGACATCCCTGAAGCTGTGGGGTCATCGCTGCATCCCGCCCAGCGCACCGTACAAACCAGACCTGCTCAAGGCCATCAAAGAGGTAACCTTTACCTAACCTTATATTACGGGTGGGCAAACTACGGCCCACAGGCCGGATCCAGCCCGGGGAGGTTTGAGTAAAATAAATCTCTATATATATTCCGTAAAACTTCAATTCATAGACTGGATGTTTATTTGCTTAAATCACTGAACAGGCTTCTATTTAAGCCAGGCTTTTGTTTGAGCCAGGCATCTATTTCCTTAATGTACACAACATAGTTTACATAGTTCATTGTTTAACTCCACCATTAATTTCCTGCACTAATGTGTTATCATTTACACACTTTGTCATGTTTATTTTGTCTTAGTATGTCTCAAAAACATAAACACATTTTCCTTGACTGAATAATTATACTCCTCTTTGTCTGTATTTTTGTCAGTTCTTACTTTTGCCACTCGAGGGCGATCAATTAATTGCTGGGGGTCTGTACTCCTGAAGTTGACTGTTTTTGCGCTTGCCAGTTAGCTAGCGGTTCTCAGCTGTTAGCAGCCAGTTAGCTAGCAGTTCTCAGCTGTTAGCAGCCAGTTAGCTAGCAGTTCTCAGCTGTTAGCAGCCCGTTAGCTAGCAGTTCTCAGCTGTTAGCAGCCAGTTAGCTAGCAGTTTCTTACTGCCGATAAAAACGGATGATTGTCGTCATTTTTGAGTCATTACTGAATTATTTAATGTAACAAATCAAACATTAAACCTTGTAAAGAATTCATGGTAAATCATGGTAATTCATGGTAGTTCGTGGTAATTCGTGGTAACTCGTGGTAGTTCATGGTAATTCATGGTAGTTCATGGTAATGCATGGTAATGCATGGTAGTTCATGGTAATGCATGGTAATGCATGGTAATGCATGGTAGTTCATGGTAATGCATGGTAGTTCATGGTAGTTCATGGTAGTGCATGGTAATGCATGGTAATGCATGGTAGTTCATGGTAATGCATGGTAGTTCATGGTAATGCATGGTAGTTCATGGTAATGCATGGTAATGCATGGTAATGCATGGTAGTTCATGGTAATGCATGGTAATTCATGGTAATTCATGGTAGTTCATGGTAATTCATGGTAGTTCATGGTAGTTCATGGTAGTTCATGGTAGTTCATGGTAGTTCATGGTAGTTCATGGTAGTTCATGGTAATGCATGGTAGTTCATGGTAGTTCATGGTAATGCATGGTAGTTCATGGTAATTCATGGTAACAAATCATTTAGACCAGGTGTTTATCTGAAACAGGCGTTTACTTGCTGAAATGTGGGCCGTTTCATTTATATACTGAAACATGTAACGGTTTGGTCCCATGTTTCATCAGCTGAAATAAAAGATTCCATAAATGTTATGGTATCGGCAGGCATAACCTACAGACAACGAACACAGTTGAATTTTATCAATGGTGATTTGAATGCACAGAGATACCGTGGCGAGATCCTGAGGCCCATTGTCATGCCAATCATCCGCCGCCATCACCTCATGTTTCGGCATGATAATGCACGGTCCCATGTTACAAGGATCTGTACACAATTCCTGGAAGCTGAAAATGTCCCAGTTCTTCCATGGCCTGCATACTCACCAGACATGTCACCCATTGAGCATGTTTGGGATGCTCTGGATCGACGTGAACGACAGCGTGTTCCAGTTTCCGCCAATATCCAGTAACTTCACACTGCCATTGAAGAGGAGTGGGACAACATTCCTTGGCCACAATCAACAGCCTGATCAGCTCTATGTGAAGGAGATGTGTCGCGCTGCATGAGGCAAATGGTGGTCACACCAGATACTGACTGGTTTTCTGATCCATGCCTATACCTTTATTTAAAGGTATCTGTGACCAACAGATGCATATCTGTATTCCCAGTCATGTGAAATCCATAGATTAGGGCCTCATGAATTTATTCCAATTAACTGATTTCCTCATGTGAACTGTAACTCAGTAAAATATTTAGAAATTGTTGCGTTTTATATTTTTGTTCAGTATAAATTTAACAGAACACCCCAGGCAACTCTGGAACGTCTAAAATTAGATAAAAAGTACATATAAATTATAATGGACCTACACTGAGTTTACAAAACATTAGGAATGCCTTCCTAACATTGAGTTGGGTTCGGGTTCAACCGTTTTCCGTGAGTATCAAGAATGGTCCACCACCCAAAGGACATCCAGCCAACTGGACACGACTGTGGGAAGCGTTGGAGTCAACATGGGCCAGCATCCCTGTGGAGTCAACATGGGCCAGCATCCCTGTGGAGTCAACATGGGCCAGCATCCCTGTGGAGTCAACATGGGCCAGCATCCCTGTGGAGTCAACATGGGCCAGCATCCCGGTGGAGTCAACATGGGCCAGCATCCCTGTGGAGTCAACATGGGCCAGCATCCCTGTGGAGTCAACATGGGCCAGCATCCCTGTGGAGTCAACATGGGCCAGCATCCCTGTGGAGTCAACATGGGCCAGCATCCCTGTGGAGTCAACATGGGCCAGCATCCCTGTGGAGTCAACATGGGCCAGCATCCCTATGGAGTCAACATGGGCCAGCATCCCTGTGGAGTCAACATGGGCCAGCATCACTATGGAGTCAACATGGGACAGCATCCCTGTGGAGTCAACATGGGCCAGCATCCCTGTGGAGTCAACATGGGCCAGCATCCCTGTGGAGTCAACATGGGCCAGCATCCCTGTGGAGTCAACATGGGCCAGCATCCCTGTGGAGTCAACATGGGCCAGCATCCCTGTGGAGTCAACATGGGCCAGCATCCCTGTGGAGTCAACATGGGCCAGCATCCCTGTGGAGTCAACATGGGCCAGCATCCCTGTGGAGTCAACATGGGCCAGCATCCCTGTGGAGTCAACATGGGCCAGCATCACTGTGGAGTCAACATGGGCCAGCATCCCTGTGGAGTCAACATGGGCCACCATCCCTGTGGAGTCAACATGGGCCACCATCCCTGTGGAGTCAACATGGGCCAGCATCCCTGTGGAGTCAACATGGGCCAGCATCCCTGTGGAGTCAACATGGGCCAGCATCCCTGTGGAGTCAACATGGGCCAGCATCCCTGTGGAGTCAACATGGGCCAGCATCCCTGTGGAGTCAACATGGGCCAGCATCCCTGTGGAGTCAACATGGGCCAGCATCCCTGTGGAGTCAACATGGGCCAGCATCCCTGTGGAGTCAACATGGGCCAGCATCCCTGTGGAGTCAACATGGGCCAGCATCCCTGTGGAGTCAACATGGGCCAGCATCCCTGTGGAGTCAACATGGGCCAGCATCCCTGTGGAACGCTTTCCACACCTGGTAGAGTCCATGACCTGACGAACTGAGGCTGTTCTGAGGGCGTTCCTCAGAACAGGTGTTCCTAATTTACCCTAACGCTATAGCATCTCTGACTTTACCCTTACCCTATAACATCTCCGACTTTACCAAATAACATCGCTGACCTTACCCCTATGACATCACTGACCTTACCCTAACCCTATAACATCACTGACCTTACCCTATAACATCACTGACCTTACCCTATAACATCATTGACCTTACCCTATAACACATATGTCAGAGTCAAGGCCCGCGGGCCACATCCGGCCCGCGAGAAGGTTTTTTACGGCCCCTGGGATGATCTTGATTTATTATTAGAACCGGCCCGCAGACCGCAGCAAGCCGGCAGCCCGCAGATCTTTTACACGCACCAATACTACATTTCCCACAATGCAACGGTGACGCACCGAGCAGTAGGCTGCTTCATTTCAATATTTATTGGCACAGCAGTCGTCAGCATCACAGTAAAATTAACTTTCAGATACCCATCAAAAATGGCAAAACGGAAGGTGGACACTGAGAACCGGGGGTTTCAAACAAGGTGGGAGTCGGAGTATATGTTCACGGAGGTAGCTGGAAAACCTGTGTGTCTTCTGTGTGGAGAAAGTGTGGCGGTACTGAAAGAGTATAATCTGAGACGACATTATGAAACGAAACACGCGGACAAAAACAAGAATATGGACATGGAACAAAGGCTACAAAAGGCAGAGGAATTAAAACGAGGCCTCAAATCTCGACAGGCTCTGTTCAAAAAAGCCAAATCACAAGGCCAGGCTGCTGTCAAGGCCAGTTTTATTTTGGCAGAAGAGATCGCTAAATCAGCCCGGCCATTTACGGAGGGGGATTTCATCAAAAACTGCATGATTAAAGTTTGTGACGAAGTTTGCCCAGAAAAAAGGCAACTCTTTTTAAATGTGAGTCTGAGCAGAAACACCATTGCCGAGAGAGTAGACCAGTTGTCCATCAATCTAAAAGAGCAGCTTGTGAAAAAGGGAAAAGATTTCATTGCATATTCCTTGGCTGTGGATGAGAGCACCGACATTTCTGACATTGCCCAGTTGTCAATTTTCATCCGCGGAGTGGACTCCAGCCTAAGCGTGACAGAGGAGTTTTTGGCTTTACGTCCTATGCATGGCACAACTACGGGGCATGATTTGTATGAAGAGGTGTCAAGATGTGTAAATGAGATGGAGCTGCCTTGGGAAAAACTTGTGGGTTTGACAACCGACGGAGCACCTGCGATGTGTGGACACAGGAGCGGACTGGTGGCGAAGATACGGGAAAAGATGCAAGAGGAAAACGCGACAGGTGAGCTGACAGCTTATCATTGTATCATACACCAGGAAGCGTTGTGCGGTAAAGCCTTGAAAATGGAGCATGTAATGAGCATCATCACGCGCACAGTTAACTTTATCAGAGCCAAAGGTTTGAATCACCGCCAGTTCAAGGCATTTCTGACGGAGTTAGAAACGGAGCATGGTGATTTGCCTTATCACACAGAGGTGCGATGGCTAAGCCAGGGAAAGGTGCTTCAAAGATGTTTCGAGCTTCGTGAGGAGATTTGTCTGTTCTTGGACAGCAAAGGGAAAGACACAACACAACTCCGAGACGAAATGTTTCTGTGTGAAATGGCTTTTCTGTGTGACATTACGAGTCATCTGAATGCAATGAACTTGCAGCTGCAGGGTCGGGATCATGTCATCTCTGATATGTACAGTACAGTGAAGGCATTTAAAACCAAACTGACTCTGTGGGAGACGCAGATGCGGAAAGAAAATTTGAGCCACTTTCCCAGCTGCCAGACCATGAAAGAGAAGCTCTCTACCAGTGCGTTCCCGAGCGCACAGTTGGCTGATAAAATAGGTATGCTTGCCGCTGACTTTCGACGCCGATTTGCTGACTTTGAAGCACAAAAAAGCAGGTTGGAACTGCTCGGTAACCCATTTGCTGTTGACGTGGAAAGCTCACCACCAAACCTCCAAATGGAGTTGATTGACCTCCAATGCAATGATGCACTGAGGGCAAAATATGCGGCAGTGGGTGCTGCGGAGTTCGCCCGTTTCCTCCCCGACACAATGCCCCAGCTGCGCATCCAGGCTGCTCAAACGTTGTCTATGTTTGGCAGCACATACCTGTGTGAACAACTGTTTTCTTTGATGAACCTGAACAAAACATCACACAGAAGTCGACTTACTGCTGAACACCTCCACTCAATTCTGAGGATTTCCTCAGCTCAGAGCCTTACCCCGAACATTGATGAACTTGTGGAAAAGATGGGACACCACCAAGTATCACCCTCAACCTCAAACAAGTGAACATTACTGTGCAATCACATATTTAGAGTTTTTACTCAGTTCAAGTTTAAAAGTTAAAGTTTAATATTTGTTTTCACTGCATGTTACTTCTCCTTAAACAAAGTGTTGTTTTTGATTAATAGATTTTTGCACTTTATTTTATTGTATTTCAATCCAATTATATTTTAAAAATATTTCAGTTGAGTGGATGATAGAAAATTGCTATTATTGTTTTTTTCTTTGAAGTAAATTTAGCCCACTTTTGCTAAAATAGAAAATATAGGCTACTGATGGTGCCTTGAATACCGGTTTCTTTCATTTAATGTTCATGTTATGGGGATTTTTATATAAAGGAAATTTGTCTTTTGTGTCTGTTGAAAATTAAAGATTACTGACAGAGCCATAAGAAAATATTGCTTTATTTATCTGATCATATTGGAATATATTTGTTAGGTTTTCAGTAGGTTCAATTAGGTTCACTAGACTATATGCGTCATTTAAATTTTTTTCAATGAACATTCGAACAGTCCGGCCCTCGGCTTGTAGCTAAATTTTTTATTTGGCCCTCCGTCCATTTGACTTTGACACCCCTGCCCTATAACATCGCTGACCTTACCCTATGACATCACTGACCTTACCCTAACCCTATAACATCGCTGACCTTACCCTAACCCTATAACATTGCTAGCCAGTCTGGCCAACGGTTAGGGTTCAACTCTGGAACTACAACTGTCTTGAGTCCTGGGTTAGTCCCAGCCCTGTCCCGTTTCATCCCACAGGTCCCAGCCCTGTCCCATTTCATCCCACAGGTCCCAGCCCTGTCCCGTTTCATCCCACAGGTCCCAGCCCTGTCCTGTTTCATCTCACAGGTCCCAGCCCTGTCCCGTTTCATCCCACAGGTCCCAGCCCTGTCCCGTTTCATCCCACAGGTCCCAGCCCTGTCCCGTTTCATCCCACAGGTCCCAGCCCTGTCCCGTTTCATCCCACAGGTCCCAGCCCTGTCCCATTTCATCCCACAGGTCCCAGCCCTGTCCCGTTTAATCTCACGGGTCCCAGCCCTGTCCCGTTTCATCCCACAGGTCCCAGCCCTGTCCTGTTTCATCCCACAGGTCCCAGCCCTGTCCCATTTCATCCCACAGGTCCCAGCCCTGTCCCGTTTCATCTCACGGGTCCCAGCCCTGTCCCGTTTCATCTCACGGGTCCCAGCCCTGTCCCGTTTCATCTCACGGGTCCCAGCCCTGTCCCGTTTCATCTCACGGGTCCCAGCCCTGTCCCGTTTCATCTCACGGGTCTCATTCATGTCCCGTTTCATCTCACAGGAACAGCTGAAATACGAGGCGGATGAGAAGAGCAGTAAACTGGCCTGGGAGAAGAAAATTTCCAACACACAGAAAAGGTGAAGCATGATTGGTTCGTTAGACTCCAGAGCCGTGTCTTACTACCAGTCAAATCCTTGCTTTCCCCGTTCTTGTTCCCTCCATTCCTCTCAAAGCTCATTGGAGGAGGAGGTGAGAGGGAGGGACATTGAAATGGATCCTCAGCTCTGATGTACTTTGAGAGGAATTCAGAAACCAAGAACAGCGGCAAGGATTCTAACTGACAATGTTTCAAACCAATGTATTGTCCGTCTCTCTCCTTTCTCCAGTCTGATCCAGCGTCTGGACGGTAAGTCCAAGGACATCTCTAAGATCGCAGCCGACATCACCCAGAATGTGTCACTGAGACAGGGTATGGAGAGGAAGAAAGTGATCCAGCACATCAGAGGACTCTATAAGATAGACCTCAGCGCCTCAAGACACTGGCAGGAACTGGTGCAGCAACTCACACACGACCGGTGAGTACTGGGGCAGCAACTCACACACGACTGGTGAGTACTGGGCGAGGAGAGTTACACTGAACAACTCACACAGGACCGGTGAGTACTGGGGGAGGGGAGTTACACTGAACAACTCACACAGGACCGGTGAGTACTGGGGGAGGAGAGTTACACTGAACAACTCACACAGGACCGGTGAGTACTGGGGGAGGGGAGTTACACTGAACAACTCACACAGGACCGGTGAGTACTGGGGGAGGAGAGTTACACTGAACAACTCACACAGGACCGGTGAGTACTGGGGGAGGGGAGTTACACTGAACAACTCACACAGGACCAGTGAGTACTGGGGAGGAGAGTTATACTGAACAACTCACCCACGACCGGTGAGTACTGGGGGAGGGGAGTTACACTGAACAACTCACACAGGACCGGTGAGTACTGGGGGAGGGGAGTTACACTGAACAACTCACACAGGACCGGTGAGTACTGGGGAGGAGAGTTATACTGAACAACTCACCCACGACCGGTGAGTACTGGGGAGGAGAGTTACACTGAACAACTCACACAGGACCGGTGAGTACTGGGGGAGGAGAGTTACACTGAACAACTCACCCACGACCGGTGAGTACTGGGGGAGGGGAGTTACACTGAACAACTCACACAGGACCGGTGAGTACTGGGGAGGAGAGTTACACTGAACAACTCACCCACGACCGGTGAGTACTGGGGAGGAGAGTTATACTGAACAACTCACACAGGACCGGTGAGTACTGGGGAGGAGAGTTACACTGAACAACTCACCCACGACCGGTGAGTACTGGGGGAGGGGAGTTACACTGAACAACTCACACAGGACCGGTGAGTACTGGGGAGGAGAGTTACACTGAACAACTCACCCACGACCGGTGAGTACTGGGGGAGGAGAGTTACACTGAACAACTCACCCACGACCGGTGAGTACTGGGGAGGAGAGTTACACTGAACAACTCACACAGGACCGGTGAGTACTGGGGAGGAGAGTTATACTGAACAACTCACACAGGACCGGTGAGTACTGGGGAGGAGAGTTATACTGAACAACTCACCCACGACCGGTGAGTACTGGGGAGGAGAGTTACACTGAACAACTCACACAGGACCGGTGAGTACTGGGGGAGGAGAGTTACACTGAACAACTCACCCACGACCGGTGAGTACTGGGGGAGGGGAGTTACACTGAACAACTCACACAGGACCGGTGAGTACTGGGGAGGAGAGTTATACTGAACAACTCACCCACGACCGGTGAGTACTGGGGGAGGAGAGTTACACTGAACAACTCACCCACGACCGGTGAGTACTGGGGAGGAGAGTTATACTGAACAACTCACCCACGACCGGTGAGTACTGGGGGAGGAGAGTTACACTGAACAACTCACACAGGACCGGTGAGTACTGGGGAGGAGAGTTATACTGAACAACTCACCCACGACCGGTGAGTACTGGGGAGGAGAGTTACACTGAACAACTCACCCACGACCGGTGAGTACTGGGGAGGAGAGTTACACTGAACAACTCACCCACGACCGGTGAGTACTGGGGAGGAGAGTTACACTGAACAACTCACACAGGACCGGTGAGTACTGGGGAGGAGAGTTACACTGAACAACTCACACAGGACCGGTGAGTACTGGGGAGGAGAGTTACACTGAACAACTCACACAGGACCGGTGAGTACTGGGGGAGGAGAGTTACACTGAACAACTCACACAGGACCGGTGAGTACTGGGGGAGGAGAGTTATACTGAACAACTCACACAGGACCGGTGAGTACTGGGGGAGGAGAGTTACACTGAACAACTCACACAGGACCGGTGAGTACTGGGGGAGGAGAGTTATACTCCAGTTTATAATAGAATGACTTGTTTACTGTTCTAATAATGTTGGTAACCAGTTTATAATGTTGGGAACCAGTTTATAATGTTGGGAACCAGTTTATAATGTTGGGAACCAGTTTATAATGTTGGGAACCAGTTTATAATGTTGGTAACCAGTTTATAATGTTGGTAACCAGTTTATAATGTTGGTAACCAGTTAATAATGTTGGTAACCAGTTTATAATGTTGGTAACCAGTTTATAATGTTGGTAACCAGTTTATAATGTTGGTAACCAGTTTATAATGTTGGTAACCAGTTTATAATGTTGGTAACCAGTTTATAATGTTGGTAACCAGTTTATAATAGAATGACTTGTTTACTGTTCTAATAATGTTGGTAACCAGTTTATAATGTTGGTAACCAGTTTATAATGTTGGTAACCAGTTTATAATGTTGGTAACCAGTTTATAATGTTGGTAACCAGTTTATAATGTTGGTAACCAGTTTATAATGTTGGTAACCAGTTTATAATGTTGGGAATCAGTTTATAATGTTGGGAACCAGTTTATAATGTTGGTAACCAGTTTATATAATAGAATGACTTGTTTACTGTTCTAATAATGTTGGTAACCAGTTTATAATGTTGGTAACCAGTTTATAATGTTGGGAACCAGTTTATAATGTTGGGAACCAGTTTATAATGTTGGGAACCAGTTTATAATGTTGGTAACCAGTTTATAATGTTGGTAACCAGTTTATAATGTTGGTAACCAGTTAATAATGTTGGTAACCAGTTAATAATGTTGGTAACCAGTTTATAATGTTGGTAACCAGTTTATAATGTTGGTAACCAGTTTATAATGTTGGTAACCAGTTTAATGTTGGTAACCAGTTTATAATGTTGGTAACCAGTTTATAATGTTGGTAACCAGTTTATAATAGAATGACTTGTTTACTGTTCTAATAATGTTGGTAACCAGTTTATAATGTTGGTAACCAGTTTATAATGTTGGTAACCAGTTTATAATGTTGGTAACCAGTTTATAATGTTGGTAACCAGTTTATAATGTTGGGAACCAGTTTATAATGTTGGTAACCAGTTTATAATGTTGGTAACCAGTTTATAATGTTGGTAACCAGTTTATAATGTTGGTAACCAGTTTATAATAGAATGACTTGTTTACTGTTCTAATAATGTTGGTAACCAGTTTATAATGTTGGTAATCAGTTTATAATGTTGGTAACCAGTTTATAATGTTGGTAACCAGTTTATAATGTTGGTAACCAGTTTATAATGTTGGTAACCAGTTTATAATATAATGACTTGTTCACTGTTCTAATAATGTTGGTAACCAGTTTATAATGTTGGTAACCAGTTTATAATGTTGGTAACCAGTTTATAATGTTGGTAACCAGTTTATAATGTTGGTAACCAGTTTATAATGTTGGTAACCCGTTTATAATAGAATGACTTGTTTACTGTTCTAATAATGTTGGTAACCAGTTTATAATGTTGGTAACCAGTTTATAATGTTGGTAACCAGTTTAGAATGTTGGTAACCAGTTTAGAATGTTGGGAACCAGTTTATAATGTTGGGAACCAGTTTATAATGTTGGGAACCAGTTTATAATGTTGGGAACCAGTTTATAATGTTGGTAACCAGTTTATAATGTTGGTAACCAGTTTATAATGTTGGTAACCAGTTTATAATGTTGGTAACCAGTTTATAATGTTGGTAACCAGTTTATAATGTTGGTAACCAGTTTATAATGTTGGTAACCAGTTTATAATAGAATGACTTGTTTACTGTTCTAATAATGTTGGTAACCAGTTTATAATGTTGGTAACCAGTTTATAATGTTGGTAACCAGTTTATAATGTTGGTAACCAGTTTATAATGTTGGTAACCAGTTTATAATGTTGGGAACCAGTTTATAATGTTGGGAACCAGTTTATAATGTTGGGAACCAGTTTATAATGTTGGGAACCAGTTTATAATGTTGGTAACCAGTTTATAATAGAATGACTTGTTTACTGTTCTAATAATGTTGGTAATCAGTTTATAATGTTGGTAATCAGTTTATAATGTTGGTAACCAGTTTATAATGTTGGTAACCAGTTTATAATGTTGGTAACCAGTTTATAATGTTGGTAACCAGTTTATAATGATGGTAACCAGTTTATAATGATGGTAACCAGTTTATAATGTTGGTAACCAGTTTATAATGTTGGTAACCAGTTTATAATGTTGGTAACCAGTTTATAATGTTGGTAACCAGTTAATAATGTTGGTAACCAGTTTATAATGTTGGAACCAGTTTATAATATAATGACTTGTTTACTGTTCTAATAATGTTGGTAACCAGTTTATAATGTTAGTAACCAGTTTATAATGTTGGTAACCAGTTTATAATGTTGGTAACCAGTTTATAATGTTGGTAACCAGTTAATAATGTTGGTAACCAGTTTATAATGTTGGTAACCAGTTTATAATGTTGGTAACCAGTTTATAATGTTGGTAACCAGTTTATAATGTTGGTAACCAGTTTATAATATAATGACTTGTTTACTGTTCTAATAATGTTGGTAACCAGTTTATAATGTTGGTAACCAGTTTATAATGTTGGGAACCAGTTTATAATGTTGGGAACCAGTTTATAATGTTGGTAACCAGTTTATAATGTTGGTAACCAGTTTATAATGTTGGTAACCAGTTTATAATGTTGGTAACCAGTTAATAATGTTGGTAACCAGTTAATAATGTTGGTAACCAGTTTATAATGTTGGTAACCAGTTTATAATGTTGGTAACCAGTTTATAATGTTGGTAACCAGTTTAATGTTGGTAACCAGTTTATAATGTTGGTAACCAGTTTATAATGTTGGTAACCAGTTTATAATGTTGGTAACCAGTTTATAATAGAATGACTTGTTTACTGTTCTAATAATGTTGGTAACCAGTTTATAATGTTGGTAACCAGTTTATAATGTTGGTAACCAGTTTATAATGTTGGTAACCAGTTTATAATGTTGGTAACCAGTTTATAATGTTGGTAACCAGTTTATAATGTTGGGAACCAGTTTATAATGTTGGTAACCAGTTTATAATGTTGGTAACCAGTTTATAATGTTGGTAACCAGTTTATAATGTTGGTAACCAGTTTATAATATAATGACTTGTTTACTGTTCTAATAATGTTGGTAACCAGTTTATAATGTTGGTAATCAGTTTATAATGTTGGTAACCAGTTTATAATGTTGGTAACCAGTTTATAATGTTGGTAACCAGTTTATAATGTTGGTAACCAGTTTATAATGTTGGTAACCAGTTTATAATGTTGGTAACCAGTTTATAATGTTGGTAACCAGTTTATAATATAATGACTTGTTCACTGTTCTAATAATGTTGGTAACCAGTTTATAATGTCGGTAACCAGTTTATAATGTTGGTAACCAGTTTATAATGTTGGTAACCAGTTTATAATGTTGGTAACCAGTTTATAATAGAATGACTTGTTTACTGTTCTAATAATGTTGGTAACCAGTTTATAATGTTGGTAACCAGTTTATAATGTTGGTAACCAGTTTAGAATGTTGGGAACCAGTTTAGAATGTTGGGAACCAGTTTATAATGTTGGGAACCAGTTTATAATGTTGGGAACCAGTTTATAATGTTGGGAACCAGTTTATAATGTTGGTAACCAGTTTATAATGTTGGTAACCAGTTTATAATGTTGGTAACCAGTTAATAATGTTGGTAACCAGTTTATAATGTTGGTAACCAGTTTATAATGTTGGTAACCAGTTTATAATGTTGGTAACCAGTTTATAATGTTGGTAACCAGTTTATAATAGAATGACTTGTTTACTGTTCTAATAATGTTGGTAACCAGTTTATAATGTTGGTAACCAGTTTATAATGTTGGGAACCAGTTTATAATGTTGGGAACCAGTTTATAATGTTGGGAACCAGTTTATAATGTTGGTAACCAGTTTATAATGTTGGTAACCAGTTTATAATGTTGGTAACCAGTTTATAATAGAATGACTTGTTTACTGTTCTAATAATGTTGGTAATCAGTTTATAATGTTGGTAATCAGTTTATAATGTTGGTAACCAGTTTATAATGTTGGTAACCAGTTTATAATGTTGGTAACCAGTTTATAATGTTGGTAACCAGTTTATAATGATGGTAACCAGTTTATAATGATGGTAACCAGTTTATAATGATGGTAACCAGTTTATAATGTTGGTAACCAGTTTATAATGTTGGTAACCAGTTTATAATGTTGGTAACCAGTTAATAATGTTGGTAACCAGTTTATAATGTTGGTAACCAGTTTATAATATAATGACTTGTTTACTGTTCTAATAATGTTGGTAACCAGTTTATAATGTTAGTAACCAGTTTATAATGTTGGTAACCAGTTTATAATGTTGGTAACCAGTTTATAATGTTGGTAACCAGTTAATAATGTTGGTAACCAGTTTATAATGTTGGTAACCAGTTTATAATGTTGGTAACCAGTTTATAATGTTGGTAACCAGTTTATAATGTTGGTAACCAGTTTATAATATATTGACTTGTTTACTGTTCTAATAATGTTGGTAACCAGTTTATAATGTTGGTAACCAGTTTATAATGTTGGTAACCAGTTTATATTGTTGGTAACCAGTTTATAATGTTGGTAACCAGTTTATAATGTTGGTAACCAGTTTATAATGTTGGTAACCAGTTTATAATGTTGGTAACCAGTTAATAATGTTGGTAACCAGTTTATAATGTTGGTAACCAGTTAATAATGTTGGTAACCAGTTTATAATGTTGGTAACCAGTTTATAATGTTGGTAACCAGTTTATAATGTTGGTAACCAGTTTATAATGTTGGTAACCAGTTTATAATGTTGGTAACCAGTTTAATGTTGGTAACCAGTTTATAATGTTGGTAACCAGTTTATAATGTTGGTAACCAGTTTATAATGTTGGTAACCAGTTTATAATAGAATGACTTGTTTACTGTTCTAATAATGTTGGTAACCAGTTTATAATGTTGGTAACCAGTTTATAATGTTGGTAACCAGTTTATAATGTTGGTAACCAGTTTATAATGTTGGTAACCAGTTTATAATGTTGGGAACCAGTTTATAATGTTGGTAACCAGTTTATAATGTTGGTAACCAGTTTATAATGTTGGTAACCAGTTTATAATGTTGGTAACCAGTTTATAATATAATGACTTGTTTACTGTTCTAATAATGTTGGTAACCAGTTTATAATGTTGGTAATCAGTTTATAATGTTGGTAACCAGTTTATAATGTTGGTAACCAGTTTATAATGTTGGTAACCAGTTTATAATGTTGGTAACCAGTTTATAATGTTGGTAACCAGTTTATAATGTTGGTAACCAGTTTATAATGTTGGTAACCAGTTTATAATATAATGACTTGTTCACTGTTCTAATAATGTTGGTAACCAGTTTATAATGTTGGTAACCAGTTTATAATGTTGGTAACCAGTTTATAATGTTGGTAACCAGTTTATAATGTTGGTAACCAGTTTATAATAGAATGACTTGTTTACTGTTCTAATAATGTTGGTAACCAGTTTATAATGTTGGTAACCAGTTTATAATGTTGGTAACCAGTTTAGAATGTTGGGAACCAGTTTAGAATGTTGGGAACCAGTTTATAATGTTGGGAACCAGTTTATAATGTTGGGAACCAGTTTATAATGTTGGGAACCAGTTTATAATGTTGGTAACCAGTTTATAATGTTGGTAACCAGTTTATAATGTTGGTAACCAGTTAATAATGTTGGTAACCAGTTTATAATGTTGGTAACCAGTTTATAATGTTGGTAACCAGTTTATAATGTTGGTAACCAGTTTATAATGTTGGTAACCAGTTTATAATAGAATGACTTGTTTACTCTTCTAATAATGTTGGTAACCAGTTTATAATGTTGGTAACCAGTTTATAATGTTGGGAACCAGTTTATAATGTTGGGAACCAGTTTATAATGTTGGTAACCAGTTTATAATGTTGGTAACCAGTTTATAATGTTGGTAACCAGTTTATAATAGAATGACTTGTTTACTGTTCTAATAATGTTGGTAATCAGTTTATAATGTTGGTAATCAGTTTATAATGTTGGTAACCAGTTTATAATGTTGGTAACCAGTTTATAATGTTGGTAACCAGTTTATAATGTTGGTAACCAGTTTATAATGATGGTAACCAGTTTATAATGATGGTAACCAGTTTATAATGATGGTAACCAGTTTATAATGATGGTAACCAGTTTATAATGTTGGTAACCAGTTTATAATGTTGGTAACCAGTTAATAATGTTGGTAACCAGTTTATAATGTTGGTAACCAGTTTATAATAGAATGACTTGTTTACTGTTCTAATAATGTTGGTAACCAGTTTATAATGTTAGTAACCAGTTTATAATGTTGGTAACCAGTTTATAATGTTGGTAACCAGTTTATAATGTTGGTAACCAGTTAATAATGTTGGTAACCAGTTTATAATGTTGGTAACCAGTTTATAATGTTGGTAACCAGTTTATAATGTTGGTAACCAGTTTATAATGTTGGTAACCAGTTTATAATATATTGACTTGTTTACTGTTCTAATAATGTTGGTAACCAGTTTATAATGTTGGTAACCAGTTTATAATGTTGGTAACCAGTTTATATTGTTGGTAACCAGTTTATAATGTTGGTAACCAGTTTATAATGTTGGTAACCAGTTTATAATGTTGGTAACCAGTTTATAATGTTGGTAACCAGTTAATAATGTTGGTAACCAGTTTATAATGTTGGTAACCAGTTAATAATGTTGGTAACCAGTTTATAATGTTGGTAACCAGTTTATAATGTTGGTAACCAGTTTATAATGTTGGTAACCAGTTTATAATGTTGGTAACCAGTTTATAATGTTGGTAACCAGTTAATAATGTTGGTAACCAGTTTATAATGTTGGTAACCGGTTTATAATGTTGGTAACCAATTTATAATGTTGGTAACCAGTTTATAATGTTGGTAACCAGTTTATAATGTTGGTAACCAGTTTATAATGTTGGTCACCAGTTTATAATGTTGGTAACCAGTTTATAATGTTGGTAACCAGTTTATAATAGAATGACTTGTTTACTGTTCTAATAATGTTGGTAACCAGTTTATAATGTTGGTAACCAGTTTATAATGTTGGTAACCAGTTTATAATGTTGGTAACCAGTTTATAATAGAATGACTAGTTTACTGTTCTAATAATGTTGGTAACCAGTTTATAATGTTGGTAACCAGTTTATAATGTTGGTAACCAGTTTATAATAGAATGACTTGTTTACTGTTCTAATAATGTTGGTAACCAGTTTATAATGTTGGTAACCAGTTTATAATGTTGGTAACCAGTTTATAATGTTGGTAACCAGTTTATAATGTTGGTAACCAGTTTATAATATAATGACTTGTTTACTGTTCTAATAATGTTGGTAACCAGTTTATAATGTTGGTAACCAGTTTATAATGTTGGTAACCAGTTTATAATGTTGCTAACCTGTTTATAATGTTGGTAACCAGTTTATAATGTTGGTAACCAGTTTATAATAGAATGACTAGTTTACTGTTCTAATAATGTTGGTAACCAGTTTATAATGTTGGTCACCAGTTTATAATGTTGGTAACCAGTTTATAATGTTGGTAACCAGTTTATAATGTTGGTAACCAGTTTATAATGTTGGTAACCAGTTTATAATAGAATGACTTGTTTACTGTTCTAATAATGTTGGTAACCAGTTTATAATGTTGGTAATCAGTTTATAATGTTGGTAACCAGTTTATAATGTTGGTAACCAGTTTATAATGTTGGTAACCAGTTTATAATAGAATGACTAGTTTACTGTTCTAATAATGTTGGTAACCAGTTTATAATGTTGGTAACCAGTTTATAATGTTGGTAACCAGTTTATAATGTTGGTAACCAGTTTATAATGTTGGTAACCAGTTTATAATGTTGGTAACCAGTTTATAATATAATGACTTGTTTACTGTTCTAATAATGTTGGTAACCAGTTTATAATGTTGGTAACCAGTTTATAATATAATGACTTGTTTACTGTTCTAATAATGTTGGTAACCAGTTTATAATGTTGGTAACCAGTTTATAATGTTGGTAACCAGTTTATAATGTTGGTAACCAGTTTATAATGTTGGTAACCAGTTTATAATGTTGGTAACCAGTTTATAATGTTGGTAACCAGTTTATAATGTTGGTAACCAGTTTATAATGTTATTAACCAGTTTATAATGTTGGTAACCAGTTTATAATAGAATGACTTGTTTACTGTTCTAATAATGTTGGTAACCAGTTTATAATGTTGGTAACCAGTTTATAATGTTGGGAACCAGTTTATAATGTTGGTAACCAGTTTATAATATAATGACTTGTTTACTGTTCTAATAATGTTGGTAACCAGTTTATAATGTTGGTAACCAGTTTATAATGTTGGGAACCAGTTTATAATGTTGGTAACCAGTTTATAATGTTGGTAACCAGTTTATAATGTTGGTAACCAGTTTATAATGTTATTAACCAGTTTATAATGTTGGTAACCAGTTTATAATAGAATGACTTGTTTACTGTTCTAATAATGTTGGTAACCAGTTTATAATGTTGGTAACCAGTTTATAATGTTGGTAACCAGTTTATAATATAATGACTTGTTTACTTTTCTAATAATGTTGGTAACCAGTTTATAATGTTGGTAACCAGTTTATAATGTTGGGAACCAGTTTATAATGTTGGTAACCAGTTTATAATGTTGGTAACCAGTTTATAATGTTGGTAACCAGTTTATAATAGAGTGACTGGTTGCTAATACTATTTGATGTGTTTTTCAGTGCTGTGTGGTATGACCAGATGTCGTACCCTACTTCCTGGCAGCTGGACCCTACAGAGGGACCCAACAGGGAGAGGAGACGGCTGCAGAGGTGTTACCTCACCATCCCCAACAAGTACCTGCTCAAAGACAGACGCAAGCCAGACGGTACGTTGACCCTAACCCATAACCCATAACCCCTAACCCATAACCCCTAACCCTCACCATCCCCAACAAGTACCTGTCCAAAGACCGACGCAAGCCAGACATACATTTTAAATCTAGTAATAATAATGATTAGTCAGTCTGATCTTAATAATAATGATTAGTCAGTCTGATCTTAATAATAATGATTAGTCAGTCTGATCTTAATAATAATGATTGGTCAGTCTGATTTTAATAATAATGATTAGTCAGTCTGATCTTAATAATAATGATTAGTCAGTCTGATCTTAATAATAATGATTAGTCAGTCTGATCTTAATAATAATGATTGGTCAGTCTGATCTTAATAATAATGATTAGTCAGTCTGATCTTAATAATAATGATTGGTCAGCAAAATCTAGTAATAATAATGATTGGTCAGCAAAATCTAGTAATAATAATGATTGGTCAGTCTGATCTTCATAATAATGATTAGTCAGTCTGATCTTCATAATAATGATTAGTCAGTCTGATCTTCATAATAATGATTAGTCAGTCTGATCTTCATAATAATGATTAGTCAGTCTGATCTTAATAATAATGATTGGTCAGTCTGATCTTAATAATAATGATTAGTCAGTCTGATCTTCATAATAATGATTGGTCAGCAAAATCTAGTAATAATAATGATTGGTCAGTCTGATCTTAATAATAATGATTAGTCAGTCTGATCTTCATAATAATGATTAGTCAGTCTGATTTTCATAATAATGATTAGTCAGTCTGATCTTCATAATAATGATTAGTCAGTCTGATCTTCATAATAATGATTAGTCAGTCTGATCTTAATAATAATGATTAGTCAGTCTGATCTTAATAATAATGATTATTCAGTCTGATCTTAATAATAATGATTGGTCAGCAAAATCTAGTAATAATAATGATTGGTCAGTCTGATCTTAATAATAATGATTAGTCAATCTGATCTTCATAATAATGATTAGTCAGTCTGATCTTCATAATAATGATTAGTCAGTCTGATCTTAATAATAATGATTAGTAAGTCTGATCTTAATAATAATGATTAGTCAGTCTGATCTTAATAATAATGATTGGTCAGCAAAATCTAGTAATAATAATGATTGGTCAGTCTGATCTTAATAATAATGATTAGTCAGTCTGATCTTCATAATAATGATTAGTCAGTCTGATTTTCATAATAATGATTAGTCAGTCTGATCTTCATAATAATGATTAGTCAGTCTGATCTTCATAATAATGATTAGTCAGTCTGATCTTAATAATAATGATTAGTCAGTCTGATCTTAATAATAATGATTAGTCAGCCTGATCTTAATAATAATGATTGGTCAGCAAAATCTAGTAATAATAATGATTGGTCAGTCTGATCTTAATAATAATGATTAGTCAATCTGATCTTCATAATAATGATTAGTCAGTCTGATCTTCATAATAATGATTAGTCAGTCTGATCTTAATAATAATGATTAGTAAGTCTGATCTTAATAATAATGATTAGTCAGTCTGATCTTAATAATAATGATTGGTCAGTCTGATCTTAGTAATAATGATTGGTTCGTCTGATCTTAATAATAATGATTAGTCAGTCTGATCTTAATAATAATGATTAGTCAGTCTGATCTTAATAATAATGATTAGTCAGTCTGATCTTAATAATAATGATTAGTCAGTCTGATCTTAATAATAATGATTAGTCAGTCTGATCTTAATAATAATGATTGGTCAGTCTGACCTTAATAATAATGATTAGTCAGTCTGACCTTAATAATAATGATTAGTCAGTCTGATCTTAATAATAATGATTAGTCAGTCTGATCTTAATAATAATGATTAGTCAGTCTGATCTTCAGCACCACTAGGGATGACATTCTAACAGCTGCAATAAAGAGCTTTTCATTTTTTTCTTAATTTTCGCTTATGAGAGCACTATCTGGAAACCCGCTATGATTTAATCCAGCGTATTGATCCTGTCTGATCCCGTCTGTCTGACCCTGTCTGATCCTGTCTGTCTGATCCTGTCTGTCTGATCCCGTCTGTCTGACCCGGTCTGATCCCACCTGTCTGATCCCGTCTGTCTGATCCCATCTGTCTGACCCGGTCTGACCCTGTCTGATCCTGTCTGATCCCACCTGTCTGATCCCACCTGTCTGATCCCATCTCTGACCCTGTCTCTGATCCTGTCTGTCTGATCCCGTCTGTCTGACCCGGTCTGACCCTGTCTGACCCGGTCTGATCCCGTCTGTCTGATCCCGTCTCTCTGACCCTGTCTGTCTGATCCCGGTCTGATCATATCTGCCCTGGTCTGACCCTGTCTGTCAGACCCTGTCTGTCTGACCCTGTCTGTCTGATCCCGTCTGTCTGACCCGGTCTGATCCTGTCTGTCTGATCCCGTCTGTCTGATCCCGTCTGTCTGATCCCGTCTGACCTGTCTGTCTGATCCTGTCTGACCCTGTCTGTTCCTGTCTGTCTGTCTATCTCTCCTTTCAGACCCGGCAGCGTGGGCTCCACTGTCCTTCCTGTTTGACCCTGTCTGTCTATCTCTCCTTTCAGACCCGGCAGCGCGGGCTCCACTATCCTTCCTGTTTGAGGATAAGACCCACTCCTCCTTCTCCTCCACGGTGAAAGACAAGGCCACCAGCGAACCAATCAGATTCACCAGACGCTGCATCAGTGTCGCTCCCTCTAGAGAGACCTCCGGAGAGCTGCTACTGGGTAGGAGACCACACCCCCTCCTAGCTTTATTGTCCAGTCAGTTTGCTCTGGACAAGGTCCCATTGAGGCTGCCTAAGCCTCTATTTACTGGTGTGTGTGTGCTCTTCTCACACAGTGACCTTTTGACCCTCTGCATTCACAGGGAAGTCTGGGATGTACTTCGTGGAGGATAACGCAGCTGACGCCCATGACAACCAGGTAACCCTTTCTCTCCACCTGCACATTTAGGACAGAGATGTTGTCGTCTGGCTGCTCACTGTGTGTGTGTTGTGACAGAGTGTCCACGGGGAGACGGAGGCAGCCTCGTTCTCCTGGACCTATGAGGAGATAAAGGAGGTCCATAAGAGGTGGTGGCAGCTCAGAGACAACGCTGTAGAGATCTTCCTCACCAACGGACGGACTCTCCTGCTGGCCTTCCACACCACCAAGGTAGGATGGACTACAGAGCACAGGGTCTCCTGCTAGCCCTCCACACCACCAAGGTAGGATAGACTACAGACCACAGGGTCTCCTGCTGGCCTTCCACACCACCAAGGTAGGATAGACTACAGACCACAGGGTCTCCTGCTGGCCTTCCACACCACCAAGGTAGGGTAGACTACAGAGCACAGGGTCTCCTGCTGGCCCTCCACACCAGGGTTGATAGTTCAGCATCTCCCCATCTTTTCTAGATTTAAGAAGAAGAAGAAGCTGATTAAACAGCATGATCATTACACAGGTGCACCTTGTGCTGGGGACAATAAAAGACCACTCTAAAATGTGCAGTTTTGTCACACAACACAATTCCACAGATGTCTCAAGTTTTCAGGCAGCGAGCAATTGGCATGCTGACTGCAGGAATGTCCACCAGAGCTGTTGCCAGAGAAATGAATGTTAATTTATCTACCATAAGCCTCCTCCAACGTTGTTTTAGAGAATGTGGCAGTATGCCCAACCGGCCTCACAACCGCAGACCATGTGTATGCCGTCGTGTGGGCGAGGTGTTTGCTGATGTCAACGTTGTGAACAGAGTGCCCCATGGTAGCGGTGGGTTATGGTATGGGCAGGAATAAGCTACAGACAACGAACACAATTGCATTTTATCGATGGCAATTTGAATGCATAAAAATATCTTGATGAGATCCTGAGGCCCATTTTTTTTATGGTATCTGCGAGCAACAGGTGTACAGTTGAAGTCGGAAGTTTACATACGCTTAGGTTGGAATCATTAAAACTCGTTTTTCAACAACTCCACAAATGTCTTGTTAACAAACTATAGTTTTGGCAAGTCGGTTTGGACATCTACTTTGTGCATGACACAAGTCATTTTTCCAACAGTTGTTTACAGACAGATTATTTCACTTATAATTCACTGTATCACAATTGCAGTGGGTCAGGAGTGTACATACACTAAGTTGACTGTCCCTTTAAACAGCTTGGAAAATTCCAGATTCCAGAAGATGATGTCATGGCTTTAGAAGCTTCTGATAGGCTAATTGACATCATTTGAGTCAATTGGAGGTGTACCTGTAGATGGATTTCAAGGCCTACCTTCAAACTCAGTGCCTCTTTGCTTGACATCGTGGGAAAATCGAAAGAAATCAGCCAAGACCTCAGAAAAAAATTGTAGACCTCCACAAGTCTGGTTCATCCTTGGGAGCAATTTCCAAACGCCTGAAGGTACCACGTTCATCTGTACAAACAATAGTACGCAAGTATAAACACCATGGGACCACGCAGCCGTCATACCGCTCAGGAAGGAGACGCGTTCTGTCTCCTAGAGATGAACGTACTTTGGTGTGAAAAGTGCACATCAATCCCAGAACAACAGCAAAGGACCTTGAAGATGCTGGAAGAAACAGGTACAAAAGTATCTATATCCACAGTAAAACGGGTCCTATATCGACATAACCTGAAAGGCCACTCAGCAAGGAAGAAGCCACTGCTCCAAAACCGCCATAAAAAAACCAGACTACGGTTTGCAACTGCACATGGGGACAAAGATCATACTTTTTGGAGAAATGTCCACTGGTCTGATGAAACAAAAATAGAACTGTTTGGCCATAATGACCATCGTTATGTTTGGAGGAAAAAGGGGGAGGCTTGCAAGCCGAAGAACACCATCCCACCGTGAAGCACGGGGGTGGCAGCATCATGTTGTGGGGGTGCTTTGCTGCAGGAGGGACTGGTGCACTTCACAAAATAGATGGCATCATGAGGCAGGAAAATTATGTGGATATATTGAAACAACATCTCAAGACATCAGTCAGGAAGTTAAAGCTTAGTCTCAAATGGGTCTTCCAAATGGACAATGATCCAAAGTTGTGGCAAAATGGCTGAAGGACAACAAAGTCAAGGTATTAGAGTGGCCATCACAAAGCCCTGACCTCTATCCTATGGATAATTTGTGGACAGAACTGAAAAAGCGTGTGCGTGCAAGGAGGCCTACAAACCTGACTCAGTTACACCAGCTCTGTCAGGAGGAATGGGCCAAAATTCACCCAACTTATTATGGAAAGCTTGTGGAAGGCTACCCGACGCGTTTGACCCAAGTTAAACAATTTAATGGCAATGCTACCAAATACTAATTGAGTTTATGTAAACTTCTGACCCACTGGGAATGTGATGAAAGAAATAAATGTATTTGGCTAAGGTGTATGTAAACTTCTGACTTCAACTGTATATCTGTATTCCCAGTCATCTAATCAATAGATTGAATTTATTTAATTTGACTGATTTCATAAAGAAATGTAATTAAATTGTTGCATTTATGTTTTTGTTCAGTATGTAATCTCCTGGCTAGCATTTTGTAGCATGTAGCAATGCTAGTGGAAAGTGATTGTATCAGCTAGCATTAACATAACACAATACTGAGCTGCAGCTAGCTAAAAAAAAAAGTGATGGCTTAAAAAGTATTACACAATTTACGCAATAAAACTAGATTTTAAATTTCCTGTTTCCGTAGTTCCGCGATGACGTGTACCACAACATCCTGACCTCTGACCTTCCCAACCTCCTGGAGTATGGTAACATCACGGCGTTAACACACCTGTGGGGCTCGGGGCAGATCAGTAACTTTGAGTACTTGACGCACCTCAACAAGCACTCTGGGCGGAGCTTCAACGACCTGATGCAGTACCCCGTCTTCCCCTTCATACTGAAGGACTACATTTCAGAGACACTGGACCTGGGGGACAGCGCCATCTACAGGTCAGTTATAGTACTAACGCGGTTAGCTCAGGGGTCAGTGGTATAACGAACTGACGTGTTAATTGGTACTACAGACCAAAGAAAAACAGAGAACAGGAAGTTTGACCTTTTTTCTTTCTCTCTCTTTTGGACTTTTTTCAGGAACCTGAACAAGCCCATAGCAGTCCAGTCTAAAGAGAAGGAGGATCGCTATGTGGACAATTATAAGGTAAACCGCTCAATACAGCCTTACTGTGTTACTGCTTCTCTTGAATACGAGATCAGTATTTCTAATGTATTCACGTCGCATAAACTGGAGCTTCTACCTCTTCCAGTACCTGGAGGAGGAGTATCGTAAAGGAGCGCATGAGGACGACCCCATGCCTCCTGTCCAGCCGTACCATTATGGATCTCACTACTCCAACTCTGGCACTGTGCTACACTTCCTGGTTCGCATGCCTCCATTCACCAAGATGTTCCTGGCCTACCAGGGTAAGACACCCGCACAGATGTGTACTGCTAATGTAGCTGACGGAAACCCCTCTCATCTTAAGAATTGCTATTTTCGTTCAGCGGCATATAAAAGATCACTGCCATCTGTATTGTGTTATTAGCATGATCCTGAGGCTGAGGCTGATCACTGCCATCTGTATTGTGTTATTAGCATGATCCTGAGGCTGATCACTGCCATCTGTATTGTGTTATTAGCATGATCCTGAGGCTGATCACTGCCATCTGTATTGTGTTATTAGCATGATCCCGAGGCTGATCACTGCCATCTGTATTGTGTTATTAGCATGATCCTGAGGCTGATCACTGCCATCTGTATTGTGTTATTAGCATGATCCTGAGGCTGATCACTGCCATCTGTATTGTGTTATTAGCATGATCCTGAGGCTGATCACTGCCATCTGTATTGTGTTATTAGCATGATCCTGAGGCTGATCACTGCCATCTGTATTGTGTTATTGGCATGATCCTGAGGCTGATCACTGCCATCTGTATTGTGTTATTAGCATGATCCTGAGGCTGATCACTGCCATATGTATTGTGTTATTGGCATGATCCTGAGGCTGATCACTGCCATCTGTATTGTGTTATTAGCATGATCCTGAGGCTGAGGCTGATCACTGCCATCTGTATTGTGTTATTAGCATGATCCTGAGGCTGATCACTGCCATCTGTATTGTGTTATTAGCATGATCCTGAGGCTGATCACTGCCATCTGTATTGTGTTATTAGCATGATCCTGAGGCTGATCACTGCCATCTGTATTGTGTTATTAGCATGATCCTGAGGCTGATCACTGCCATCTGTATTGTGTTATTAGCATGATCCTGAGGCTGATCACTGCCATCTGTATTGTGTTATTAGCATGATCCCGAGGCTGATCACTGCCATCTGTATTGTGTTATTAGCATGATCCCGAGGCTGATCACTGCCATCTGTATTGTGTTATTAGCATGATCCTGAGGCTGATCACTGCCATATGTATTGTGTTATTGGCATGATCCTGAGGCTGATCACTGCCATCTGTATTGTGTTATTAGCATGATCCTGAGGCTGAGGCTGATCACTGCCATCTGTATTGTGTTATTAGCATGATCCTGAGGCTGATCACTGCCATCTGTATTGTGTTATTAGCATGATCCTGAGGCTGATCACTGCCATCTGTATTGTGTTATTAGCATGATCCTGAGGCTGATCACTGCCATCTGTATTGTGTTATTAGCATGATCCTGAGGCTGATCACTGCCATCTGTATTGTGTTATTAGCATGATCCTGAGGCTGATCACTGCCATCTGTATTGTGTTATTAGCATGATCCTGAGGCTGAGGCTGATCACTGCCATCTGTATTGTGTTATTAGCATGATCCTGATGCTGATCACTGCCATCTGTATTGTGTTATTAGCATGATCCTGAGGCTGATCACTGCCATCTGTATTGTGTTATTAGCATGATCCTGAGGCTGAGGCTGATCACTGCCATCTGTATTGTGTTATTAGCATGATCCTGAGGCTGATCACTGCCATCTGTATTGTGTTATTAGCATGATCCTGAGGCTGATCACTGCCATCTGTATTGTGTTATTAGCATGATCCCGAGGCTGATCACTGCCATCTGTATTGTGTTATTAGCATGATCCTGAGGCTGATCACTGCCATATGTATTGTGTTATTGGCATGATCCTGAGGCTGATCACTGCCATCTGTATTGTGTTATTAGCATGATCCTGAGGCTGAGGCTGATCACTGCCATCTGTATTGTGTTATTAGCATGATCCTGAGGCTGATCACTGCCATCTGTATTGTGTTATTAGCATGATCCTGAGGCTGATCACTGCCATCTGTATTGTGTTATTAGCATGATCCTGAGGCTGATCACTGCCATCTGTATTGTGTTATTAGCATGATCCTGAGGCTGATCACTGCCATCTGTATTGTGTTATTAGCATGATCCTGAGGCTGATCACTGCCATCTGTATTGTGTTATTAGCATGATCCTGAGGCTGATCACTGCCATCTGTATTGTGTTATTATCATGATCATGAGGCTGATCACTGCCATCTGTATTGTGTTATTAGCATGATCCTGAGGCTGATCACTGCCATCTGTATTGTGTTATTAGCATGATCCTGAGGCTGATCACTGCCATCTGTATTGTGTTATTAGCATGATCCTGAGGCTGATCACTGCCACCTGTATTGTGTTATTAGCATGATCCTGAGGCTGATCACTGCCATCTGTATTGTGTTATTAGCATGATCCTGCGGCTGATCACTGCCATCTGTATTGTGTTATTAGCATGATCCTGAGGCTGATCACTGCCATCTGTATTGTGTTATTAGCATGATCCTGAGGCTGATCACTGCCATCTGTATTGTGTTATTAGCATGATCCTGAGGCTGAGGCTGATCACTGCCATCTGTATTGTGTTATTAGCATGATCCTGAGGCTGATCACTGCCATCTGTATTGTGTTATTAGCATGATCCTGAGGCTGAGGCTGATCACTGCCATCTGTATTGTGTTATTAGCATGATCCTGAGGCTGAGGCTGTTGTAGAGCCGTGTTTGAGAACAACGTCCTGATCTAAGACTGATCTGATCCAATGGCAGGCATTCATCAAAGGCTTCCTCTGATAGGCTTTCTCTCCCCCTTTTCACACTCAAACTTCTCTCTGTCCCCCTCTGACTCCCCCCTCTTCTCCCCTTCCATTTCTCTTCCTCTGTTCGTGTCTTTCCAATGCTCTTCCTCCGAAGCCTCTCATCTTTGTTGATAGAAGTGTAATTGAATGCAGAAGCGGTGGTTCACAAGGCAATGAAAGGAAGTCTGCTCATTCACCAAGATAAAGACACTGTGTTGGTCCTGTATCATCAGAACACAGGTTTAATTAGTGTGTGTGTGTGTTCCAGACCAGAGCTTTGATATCCCTGACCGGACCTTCCACTCTATGAATACAACATGGCGTCTCTCCTCGTTCGAGAGCATGACTGACGTCAAGGAGCTAATACCGGAGTTCTTTTACCTCCCGGAGTTTCTGGTCAACAGAGAGGGTAGGAGAATAGACCACACACATCTCTATACCTGTCTGTAACTCCTCTATACCTCCCTGAGTTCCTGGTCAACAGAGAGGGTAGGAGAATAGACCACACACTCCTCTATACCTCCCAGAGTTCCTGGTCAACAGAGAGGGTAGGAGAATAGACCACACACATCTCTATACCTGTCTGAGTTCCTGGTCAACAGAGAGGGTAGGAGAATAGACCACACACATCTCTATACCTCCCTGAGTTCCTGGTCAACAGAGAGGGTAGGAGAATGTGATAGTGGTGCCGGAGGGGGTGGCTGCCATTTACGGGTCCTAGCTGTTTTGTTAGTGTTTTTTCTTCATTGTTTGTAACTAATTTTGTACATAATGTTGCTGCTACTGTCTCTAATGACCGAAAAGAGCTTCTGGACATCAGAACTCACCTCAAACTGGACAAAGATTTTTCTTTAATGAGTCCGACGCGAAGGATATACTGCTTTGTCGAAACAAGGTCCCCGTCATCTGTGTGAAGAAAAGGCAGAGAAAAAGGGGGAGGAGGGCGGAGTGCCTTGTATGTATTCGCCGACGAGTAGGTAAACCACCACTTCCCTCTGTATTATTGGCCAACGTGCAATCACTGGAAAACAAACTGGACGATCTACGATTAAGACTATCCTACCAACGGGACATTAAAAACTGTAATATATTATGTTTCACCGAGACGTGGCTAAAAGACGACACGAATAATATAGATCTGGCTGGGTTTTCCGTGCATCGGCAGGACAGAGCAGCTACGTCAGACGAGGTGTGGGGGGGGGGGTGTCTTTGTCAATAACAGCTGGTGCTCGTTGTCTAATATTAAAGAAGTCTCGATGGTATTGCTCACCTGAGGTAGAGTACCTCATGATAAGCTGTAGATCACACTATCTACCAAGAGGGTTCTCATCTATATTATTCGTAGCCGTCTATTTACCACCACAAACCGAGGCTGGCACTAAGACCGCACTCAGGAAGGCCATAAGCAAACAACAAAATGCTCATCCAGAAGCGGAAGTTGCTAGTGGCCGGGGACTTTAATGCAGGGAAACTTAAATTAGTTTTACCTAATTTCTATCAGCACTTTAAATGTGGAACCAGAGGGACAAAAAACTCTAGACCACCTTTACTCCACACAAAGCTCTCCCTCACCCTCCATTTGGCAAATCTGACCATAATTCTATCCTCCTGATTCCTGCTTACAGGCAAAACTAAAGCAGGAAGTACCAGTGACTTGCGCAATACGGGACTGTTTTGCTAGCACAGACTGGAATATGTTCCAGGATTCTTCCAATGGCATGGCAACATCTACAAACATTTTCCAGCCAAGTATAGGAGTCACGAAAGTCAGAAATAGCGATAAAATTAATCGCTTACCTTTGAAGATCTTCATCTGGTTACAGTCACAAGAGTCCCAGGTTCACAATAAATGTTTGTTTTGTTCGATAAAGTCCCTCTTTATATCCCAAAAACTCTGTTTTGTTGGCACGTTTTGTTCAGTAATCCACAGGCTCAATGGCGGTCAAAACATGCAGACGAAAACATCCTAATAGTACTAGTAAAGTTCGTCGAAACATGTCAAACGATGTTTATAATTAATCCTCAGGTTGTCTACTGTCTAAATAATCGATAATATTTCAACCGGACAAAAGCGTATTCAATAGAAAGGAAAAACAACGAAGGGCGCGCAATCGGTCACGCGCGCAAACCAGCTCTGCATTCTTCCTCAGTCCACTGAGAGAAAGGTCTCATTCTTCTTCATTTTTCAGAAAACAAGCCTGAAACAATGTCTAAAGACTGTTGACATCTAGTGGAAGCCATAGGAACTGCAATCTGGTTCCTAACCATTTAGATACTCTATAGGCATTAAATTGAAAACTACTCACATCAAAAAAATCCTGGATGGATTTTCCTCAGGTTTTCACCTGCCATATCAGTTCCGTTATACTTACAGACATTATTTTAACAGTTTTGGAAACTTTAGAGAGTTTTCTATCCAAATCTACCAAGTATATGCATATCCTAGCTTCTAGGCCTGAGTAACAGGCAGTTTACTTTGGGCACGCTTCTCATCCAGATGTCGAAATACTGCCCCCAAGCCATCCAACTTGTAAGTCGCTCTGGATAAGAGCGTCTGCTAAATGACTTAAATGTAAATGTAAATAAGAATGAACTCTATTCTTGAACTGCATTGTTGGTTAAGGGTTTGTAAGTAAGCATTTCACTAAGGTTGTTTTCGGCGCATGTGACAAATTCCATTTGATTTGGTCCATAATCTGTTTAGTATTATATGTATATATTTTATTATAGGTATTCCCAAACCGGAGTATACATACTCGTTGACACCAAGGAACTTTTTCTCGGCTGAATGATCTGAATCTAGGATTAGAGGGACTCCGCAACTATATTCAATGTGCGGGACAAAATTGAGGCTATGATTAGGAAGTTGAAGCTCTTCTTTATCTGCATTAACAAGGACAAGCTAAAGCTTTAGAGGGTGTGAACGATGCTGAATGGGTGGAGACAAAGAAGAGCTCTCCAGTAGGTGTACCAAAATAGTCAAGTGCCATTTTCTTAAAGTGGCGTTACGAGTTTATCAACTTTCAAAGCATAATTACTTTCCCATTGTTCCTCAACTGTAGTGTATAATATACCATTTTCTAGCTCTTATCCAATGTAAGAAAACACCATCTCAACTTTTGCTTCATACGACCGAATCAATCAATCAAATGTATTTATATAGCCCTTCTTAAATCAGCTGATGTCACAAAGTGCTGTACAGAAACCCAGCCGGTTGGTCACATATTACCAGTAAGAAATGTTTTACTGTAGACGCCCATATTACCAGTAAGAAATGTTTTACAGTAGACATATTACCAGTAAGAAATGTTTTACAGTAGACATATTACCAGTAAGGAATGTTTTACTGTAGATGCCCATATTACCAGTAAGAAATGTTTTACTGTAGACGCCCATATTACCAGTAAGAAATGTTTTACTGTAGACATATTACCAGTAAGGAATGTTTTACTGTAGACGCCCATATTACCAGTAAGGAAGGTTTTACAGTAGACGCCCATATTACCAGTAAGGAAGGTTTTACAGTAGACGCCCATATTACCAGTAAGGAAGGTTTTACAGTAGACGCCCATATTACCAGTAAGGAAGGTTTTACAGTAGATGCCCATATTACCAGTAAGGAATGTTTTACAGTAGACGCCCATATTACCAGTAAGGAAGGTTTTACAGTAGACGCCCATATTACCAGTAAGGAAGGTTTTACAGTAGACGCCCATATTACCAGTAAGAAATGTTTTACTGTAGACGCCCATATTACCAGTAAAAAATGTTTTACAGTAGACGCCCATATTACCAGTAAGGAATGTTTTACAGTAGACGCCCATATTACCAGTAAGGAAGGTTTTACAGTAGACACCCATATTACCAGTAAGGAAGGTTTTACAGTAGACGCCCATATTACCAGTAAGGAAGGTTTTACAGTAGACGCCCATATTACCAGTAAGAAATGTTTTACTGTAGACGCCCATATTACCAGTAAGGAAGGTTTTACAGTAGATGCCCATATTACCAGTAAGGAATGTTTTACAGTAGACGCCCATATTACCAGTAAGGAATGTTTTACAGTAGACACCCATATTACCAGTAAGGAAGGTTTTACAGTAGACACCCATATTACCAGTAAGGAAGGTTTTACAGTAGACGCCCATATTACCAGTAAGGAAGGTTTTACAGTAGACGCCCATATTACCAGTAAGGAAGGTTTTACAGTAGACGCCCATATTACCAGTAAGGAAGGTTTTACTGTAGACGCCCATATTACCAGTAAGGAATGTTTTACTGTAGACGCCCATATTACCAGTAAGGAAGGTTTTACTGTAGATGCCCATATTACCAGTAAGGAAGGTTTTACTGTAGACGCCCATATTACCAGTAAGGAATGTTTTACTGTAGACGCCCATATTACCAGTAAGGAATGTTTTACAGTAGACGCCCATATTACCAGTAAGAAATGTTTTACTGTAGACGCCCATATCAACAGTAAGGAATGTTTTACTGTAGACGCCCATATTACCAGTAAGGAATGTTTTACAGTAGACGCCCATATTACCAGTAAGGAAGGTTTTACTGTAGACGCCCATATTACCAGTAAGGAAGGTTTTACAGTAGACGCCCATATTACCAGTAAGAAATGTTTTACAGTAGACGCCCATATTACCAGTAAGGAATGTTTTACAGTAGACGCCCATATTACCAGTAAGGAATGTTTTACTGTAGACGCCCATATTACCAGTAAGGAATGTTTTACTGTAGACGCCCATATTACCAGTAAGGAATGTTTTACAGTAGACGCCCATATTACCAGTAAGGAATGTTTTACAGTAGACGCCCATATTACCAGTAAGGAAGGTTTTACTGTAGACGCCCATATTACCAGTAAGGAAGGTTTTACTGTAGACATATTACCAGTAAGGAAGGTTTTACTGTAGACGCCCATATTACCAGTAAGGAAGGTTTTACTGTAGACGCCCATATTACCAGTAAGGAAGGTTTTACTGTAGACGCCCATATTGCCAGTAAGAAATGCTTTAATGTAGACCTCCATTCCTCTTTCCAATGTGTCTCTGTCATCCTCCAGGTTTTGACTTTGGTGTGCGTCAAAACAGTGAGCGTGTGAACCACGTCAACCTGCCACCCTGGGCGAGGAACGACCCTCGTCTCTTCATCCTAATCCACCGCCAGGCCCTGGAGTCAGACCAGGTCTCTCAGACCCTCTGTCAGTGGATTGACCTGGTGTTTGGGTTGAAACAGAAGGGCAAGGCAGCTGTACATGCCATCAACGTATTCCACCCAGCTGTGAGTAGCTCTTTATGCCTGGGCCATATATATTCCACTAAATGGAACGGGAACAGAGAGGGACTGGATTTGGACAAAAAAAATGAACATTGGGTTTTGGTTTACCGTTGCAGACCGTGTTCCCTAATGAGCATGACCTTGGACAAGAAGAGACATTAGCTTGTATTTTAACTGTTTGACAAGTTTAGTCAAATTAGATTATTCTCCCCTGGTCCGTAGACGTATTTCGGTATGGACGTGTCGTCAGTGGAGGACCCGGTGCAGCGGCGTGCTTTGGAGACCATGATCAAGACGTACGGACAGACGCCCAGACAGCTGTTCTCTGCATCCCACATCAGCAGAGCCGGACCCAGACTCATGGAGGGAGAGCTTCCTGCTGCCATGGGCCTCCTGGTGCAGCTGGCCTTCAGAGAGACCAGGGAACAGGTCAAAGATATAGTTTACCCGGTAGGTTAAAGGTCAAAGGTTAGGGGTTGTATTTAGTGTCGGTGTTACGGCCTCCTGGTGCAGCTGGCCTTCAGAGAGACCAGGGAACAGGTCAAAGATATAGTTTACCCGGTAGGTTAAAGGTCAAAGGTTAGGGGTTGTATTTAGTGTCGGTGTTACGGCCTCCTGGTGCAGCTGGCCTTCAGAGAGACCAGGGAACAGGTCAAAGATATAGTTTACCCGGTAGGTTAAAGGTCAAAGGTTAGGGGTTGTATTTAGTGTCGGTGTTACGGCCTCCTGGTGCAGCTGGCCTTCAGAGACACCAGGGTCATCCAATGGGTTTTGAGAAGGAGACAAGGAGAGAGGACTCGAGGAGTATGCAACTGAGATCTTCCCATAGTCTACCCGATAGGTCAAAGTTCAAACTGGGGAGTTATGGAGAAGTGTAGCGTAGTCTCCCTGAAAAACAGGTGTTGCTAAGTGGTCTTTACTACATGAAGATTTAATCGAAGTGAATTGAAACGATATGGGTCTGGGTGGGGCCATGCAGTGCTGTAGAATAATCATCCTTCTCTCTCTTCCCCCTCCACAGAGTCCCCTGTCCTGGATCAAGGGCCTGAAGTGGGGTGAGTATGTGGGCTCCCCCAGCTCTCCAGACCCTGCAGTGTGTTTCAGCCAGCCCCATGGAGAAAGGTTTGGCTCTCTACTGGCTCTCCCTACCAGAGCCATCTGTGGACTGTCACGCAACTTCTGTCTCATGATGATCTACAGCAAGGAACAAGGTGACAGTCTATTATACTAGGGACAAGGTGACAGTCTATTATACTAGGGACAAGGTGACAGTCTATTATACTAGGGACAAGGTGACACAGTCTATTATACTAGGGACAAGGTGACAGTCTATTATACTAGGGACAAGGTGACAGTCTATTATACTAGGGACAAGGTGACACAGTCTATTATACTAGGGACAAGGTGACAGTCTATTATACTAGGAACAAGGTGACACAGTATATTATACTAGGGACAAGGTGACACAGTCTATTATACTAGGGACAAGGTGACAGTCTATTATACTAGGAACAAGGTGACAGTCTATTATACTAGGGACAAGGTGACAGTCTATTATACTAGGAACAAGGTGACAGTCTATTATACTAGGAACAAGGTGACAGTCTATTATACTAGGGACAAGGTGACAGTCTATTATACTAGGGACAAGGTGACAGTCTATTATACTAGGGACAAGGTGACAGTCTATTATACTAGGAACAAGGTGACACAGTCTATTATACTAGGAACAAGGTGACAGTCTATTATACTAGGAACAAGGTGACAGTCTAGTATACTAGGAACAAGGTGACAGTCTATTATACTAGGGACAAGGTGACAGTCTATTATACTAGGAACAAGGTGACACAGTCTATTATACTAGGGACAAGGTGACATTCTATTATACTAGGAACAAGGTGACAATCTATTATACTAGGAACAAGGTGACACAGTCTATTATACTAGGAACAAGGTGACAGTATATTATACTAGGAACAAGGTGACACAGTCTATTATACTAGGAACAAGGTGACACAGTCTATTATACTAGGAACAAGGTGACAGTCTATTATACTAGGAACAAGGTGACAGTCTATTATACTAGGAACAAGGTGACATTCTATACTAGGAACAAGGTGACAGTCTATTATACTAGGAACAAGGTGACAGTCTATTATACTAGGAACAAGGTGACACAGTCTATTATACTAGGAACAAGGTGACACAGTCTATTATACTAGGGACAAGGTGACAGTCTATTATACTAGGAACAAGGTGACACAGTCTATTATACTAGGAACAAGGTGACACATTACAGTATATTATACTAGGAACAAGGTGACAGTCTATTATACTAGGAACAAGGTGACACAGTCTATTATACTAGGAACAAGGTGACACAGTCTATTATACTAGGAACAAGGTGACACAGTCTATTATACTAGGAACAAGGTGACACAGTCTATTATACTAGGAACAAGGTGACACAGTCTATTATACTAGGAACAAGGTGACAGTCTATTATACTAGGAACAAGGTGACAGTCTATTATACTAGGAACAAGGTGACAGTCTATTATACTAGGAACAAGGTGACAGTCTATTATACTAGGGACAAGGTGACATTCTATTATACTAGGAACAAGGTGACAGTATATTATACTAGGAACAAGGTGAGCAGTATATTATACTAGGAACAAGGTGACATTCTATTATACTAGGAACAAGGTGACACAGTCTATTATACTAGGAACAAGGTGACAGTATATTATACTAGGAACAGGGTGACAGTATATTATACTAGGAACAGGGTGACAGTCTATTATACTAGGAACAAGGTGACACAGTCTATTATACTAGGAACAAGGTGACAGTCTATTATACTAGGAACAAGGTGACAGTCTATTATACTAGGAACAAGGTGACACAGTATATTATACTAGGAACAAGGTGACACAGTATATTATACTAGGAACAAGGTGACAGTCTATTATACTAGGAACAAGGTGCCAGTATATTATACTAGGAACAAGGTGACACAGTATATTATACTAGGAACAAGGTGACAGTCTATTATACTAGGGACAAGGTGACAGTCTATTATACTAGGAACAAGGTGACACAGTATATTATACTAGGAACAAGGTGACAGTCTATTATACTAGGGACAAGGTGACAGTCTATTATACTAGGAACAAGGTGACAGTCTATTATACTAGGAACAAGGTGACACAGTATATTATACTAGGAACAAGGTGCCAGTCTATTATACTAGGAACAAGGTGACACAGTCTATTATACTAGGAACAAGGTGACAGTCTATTATACTAGGAACAAGGTGACAGTCTATTATACTAGGGACAAGGTGACACAGTATATTATACTAGGGACAAGGTGACAGTCTATTATACTAGGAACAAGGTGACAGTCTATTATACTAGGAACAAGGTGACATTCTATTATACTAGGAACAAGGTGACACAGTCTATTATACTAGGAACAAGGTGACAGTCTATTATACTACGAACAAGGTGACAGTCTATTATACTAGGAACAAGGTGACAGTCTATTATACTAGGAACAAGGTGACAGTCTATTATACTAGGGACAAGGTGACAGTCTATTATACTAGGAACAAGGTGACAGTCTATTATACTAGGAACAAGGTGACAGTCTATTATACTAGGGACAAGGTGACAGTCTATTATACTAGGAACAAGGTGACACAGTATATTATACGAGGGACAAGGTGACAGTCTATTATACTAGGAACAAGGTGACAGTCTATTATACTAGGAACAAGGTGACAGTCTATTATACTAGGAACAAGGTGACACAGTCTATTATACTAGGAACAAGGTGACACAGTCTATTATACTAGGAACAAGGTGACACAGTCTATTATACTAGGAACAAGGTGACAGTCTATTATACTAGGAACAAGGTGACAGTCTATTATACTAGGAACAAGGTGACAGTCTATTATACTAGGAACAAGGTGACACAGTCTATTATACTAGGAACAAGGTGACACAGTCTATTATACTAGGAACAAGGTGACATTCTATTATACTAGGAACAAGGTGACAGTCTATTATACTAGGAACAAGGTGACAGTCTATTATACTAGGAACAAGGTGACACAGTCTATTATACTAGGAACAAGGTGACACAGTCTATTATACTAGGAACAAGGTGACAGTCTATTATACTAGGGACAAGGTGACAGTATATTATACTAGGGACAAGGTGACAGTCTATTATACTAGGAACAAGGTGACAGTCTATTATACTAGGAACAAGGTGACACAGTATATTATACTAGGAACAAGGTGACATTCTATTATACTAGGAACAAGGTGACATTCTATTATACTAGGAACCAGGTGACATTATATTATACTAGGAACAAGGTGACACAGTATATTATACTAGGAACAAGGTGACACAGTATATTATACTAGGAACAAGGTGACATTCCATTATACTAGGAACAAGGTGACACAGTCTATTATACTAGGAACAAGGTGACAGTCTATTATACTAGGAACAAGGTGACACAGTCTATTATACTAGGAACAAGGTGACACAGTCTATTATACTAGGAACAAGGTGACAGTCTATTATACTAGGAACAAGGTGACACAGTATATTATACGAGGAACAAGGTGACACAGTATATTATACTAGGAACAAGGTGACACAGTATATTATACTAGGAACAAGGTGACAGTCTATTATACTAGGAACAAGGTGACAGTATATTATACTAGGAACAAGGTGACACAGTATATTATACTAGGAACAAGGTGACATTCTATTATACTAGGAACAAGGTGACAGTATATTATACTAGGAACAAGGTGACACAGTATATTATACTAGGAACAAGGTGACACAGTATATTATACTAGGAACAAGGTGACAGTCTATTATACTAGGAACAAGGTGACAGTATATTATACTAGGAACAAGGTGACACAGTATATTATACTAGGAACAAGGTGACATTCTATTATACTAGGAACAAGGTGACACAGTCTATTATACTAGGAACAAGGTGACACAGTCTATTATACTAGGAACAAGGTGACAGTCTATTATACTAGGAACAAGGTGACATTCTATTATACTAGGAACAAGGTGACATTCTATTATACTAGGAACAAGGTGACATTCTATTATACTAGGAACAAGGTGACAGTATATTATACTAGGAACAAGGTGACACAGTATATTATACTAGGAACAAGGTGACACAGTATATTATACTAGGAACAAGGTGACACAGTATTATACTAGGAACAAGGTGACACAGTCTATTATACTAGGAACAAGGTGACACAGTCTATTATACTAGGAACAAGGTGACAGTATATTATACTAGGAACAAGGTGACACAGTCTATTATACTAGGAACAAGGTGACACAGTCTATTATACTAGGAACAAGGTGACAGTCTATTATACTAGGAACAAGGTGACACAGTATATTATACTAGGAACAAGGTGACACAGTATATTATACTAGGAACAAGGTGACAGTCTATTATACTAGGAACAAGGTGACAGTATATTATACTAGGAACAAGGTGACACAGTATATTATACTAGGAACAAGGTGACAGTCTATTATACTAGGGACAAGGTGACAGTCTATTATACTAGGGACAAGGTGACAGTCTATTATACTAGGAACAAGGTGACACAGTATATTATACTAGGAACAAGGTGACACAGTATATTATACTAGGGACAAGGTGACACATTATATTATACTAGGAACAAGGTGACATTCTATTATACTAGGAACAAGGTGACACAGTATATTATACTAGGGACAAGGTGACACATTATATTATACTAGGGACAAGGTGACACATTATATTATACTAGGAACAAGGTGACACAGTATAGTATATTATACTAGGGACAAGGTGACACAGTGTATTATACTAGGAACAAGGTGACACATTACAGTATATTATATATCCCGAAATAAATGATCTCACTCCAATGCATTTAATAGAAATTTGGCAAATATAGATAAGATCTTGCTACCATGGAAAGGAAAATACCTGTCTATTTGTGGAAAATCCACCCTGATTAACTCTTTAGTCCAGTGAGCTGACCCTCTCCTCTGTGTCTTTAGGTGTGAGGAGACCTGACCCTCTCCTTTGTGTCTCTAGGGGTGAGGAGCCCTGACCCTCTCCTCTGTGTCTCTAGGTGTGAGGAGCCCTGACCCTCTCCTCTGTGTCTCTAGGTGTGAGGAGACCTGACCCTCTCCTCTGTGTCTTTAGGTGTGAGGAGACCTGACCCTCTCCTCTGTGTCTCTAGGTGTGAGGAGACCTGACCCTCTCCTCTGTGTCTCTAGGTGTGAGGAGACCTGACCCTCTCCTCTGTGTCTTTAGGTGTGAGGAGCCCTGACCCTCTCCTCTGTGTCTTTAGGTGTGAGGAGCCCTGACCCTCTCCTCTGTGTCTTTAGGTGTGAGGAGCCCTGACCCTCTCCTCTGTGTCTCTAGGTGTGAGGAGCCCTGACCCTCTCCTCTGTGTCTCTAGGTGTGAGGAGACCTGACCCTCTCCTCTGTGTCTCTAGGTGTGAGGAGACCTGACCCTCTCCTCCGTGTCTTTAGGTGTGAGGAGACCTGACCCTCTCCTCTGTGTCTCTAGGTGTGAGGAGACCTGACCCTCTCCTCTGTGTCTTTAGGTGTGAGGAGCCCTGACCCTCTCCTCTGTGTCTCTAGGTGTGAGGAGACCTGACCCTCTCCTCTGTGTCTCTAGGTGTGAGGAGACCTGACCCTCTCCTCTGTGTCTTTAGGTGTGAGGAGCCCTGACCCTCTCCTCTGTGTCTCTAGGTGTGAGGAGACCTGACCCTCTCCTCTGTGTCTTTAGGTGTGAGGAGACCTGACCCTCTCCTCTGTGTCTTTAGGTGTGAGGAGACCTGACCCTCTCCTCTGTGTCTCTAGGTGTGAGGAGCCCTGACCCTCTCCTCTGTGTCTCTAGGTGTGAGGAGACCTGACCCTCTCCTCTGTGTCTTTAGGTGTGAGGAGCCCTGACCCTCTCCTCTGTGTCTCTAGGTGTGAGGAGACCTGACCCTCTCCTCTGTGTCTCTAGGTGTGAGGAGACCTGACCCTCTCCTCTGTGTCTTTAGGTGTGAGGAGCCCTGACCCTCTCCTCTGTGTCTCTAGGTGTGAGGAGACCTGACCCTCTCCTCTGTGTCTTTAGGTGTGAGGAGACCTGACCCTCTCCTCTGTGTCTTTAGGTGTGAGGAGACCTGACCCTCTCCTCTGTGTCTCTAGGTGTGAGGAGCCCTGACCCTCTCCTCTGTGTCTCTAGGTGTGAGGAGCCCTGACCCTCTCCTCTGTGTCTCTAGGTGTGAGGAGACCTGACCCTCTCCTCTGTGTCTCTAGGTGTGAGGAGACCTGACCCTCTCCTCTGTGTCTCTAGGTGTGAGGAGCCCTGACCCTCTCCTCTGTGTCTCTAGGTGTGAGGAGCCCTGACCCTCTCCTCTGTGTCTCTAGGTGTGAGGAGACCTGACCCTCTCCTCTGTGTCTTTAGGTGTGAGGTGCCCTGACCCTCTCCTCTGTGTCTCTAGGTGTGAGGAGACCTGACCCTCTCCTCTGTGTCTCTAGGTGTGAGGAGCCCTGACCCTCTCCTCTGTGTCTCTAGGTGTGAGGAGCCCTGACCCTCTCCTCTGTGTCTCTAGGTGTGAGGAGACCTGACCCTCTCCTCTGTGTCTTTAGGTGTGAGGAGACCTGACCCTCTCCTCTGTGTCTCTAGGTGTGAGGAGACCTGACCCTCTCCTCTGTGTCTTTAGGTGTGAGGAGACCTGACCCTCTCCTCTGTGTCTCTAAGTGTGAGGAGCCCTGACCCTCTCCTCTGTGTCTCTAGGTGTGAGGAGACCTGACCCTCTCCTCTGTGTCTTTAGGTGTGAGGAGCCCTGACCCTCTCCTCTGTGTCTCTAAGTGTGAGGAGCCCTGACCCTCTCCTCTGTGTCTTTAGGTGTGAGGAGACCTGACCCTCTCCTCTGTGTCTCTAGGTGTGAGGAGACCTGACCCTCTCCTCTGTGTCTTTAGGTGTGAGGAGACCTGACCCTCTCCTCTGTGTCTCTAGGTGTGAGGAGACCTGACCCTCTCCTCTGTGTCTCTAGGTGTGAGGAGACCTGACCCTCTCCTCTGTGTCTCTAGGTGTGAGGAGCCCTGACCCTCTCCTCTGTGTCTCTAGGTGTGAGGAGCCCTGACCCTCTCCTCTGTGTCTCTAGGTGTGAGGAGCCCTGACCCTCTCCTCTGTGTCTCTAGGTGTGAGGAGACCTGACCCTCTCCTCTGTGTCTTTAGGTGTGAGGAGCCCTGACCCTCTCCTCTGTGTCTCTAGGTGTGAGGAGACCTGACCCTCTCCTCTGTGTCTCTAGGTGTGAGGAGCCCTGACCCTCTCCTCTGTGTCTCTAGGTGTGAGGAGCCCTGACCCTCTCCTCTGTGTCTCTAGGTGTGAGGAGACCTGACCCTCTCCTCTGTGTCTTTAGGTGTGAGGAGACCTGACCCTCTCCTCTGTGTCTCTAAGTGTGAGGAGCCCTGACCCTCTCCTCTGTGTCTCTAGGTGTGAGGAGACCTGACCCTCTCCTCTGTGTCTTTAGGTGTGAGGAGACCTGACCCTCTCCTCTGTGTCTCTAAGTGTGAGGAGCCCTGACCCTCTCCTCTGTGTCTCTAGGTGTGAGGAGACCTGACCCTCTCCTCTGTGTCTTTAGGTGTGAGGAGACCTGACCCTCTCCTCTGTGTCTCTAGGTGTGAGGAGACCTGACCCTCTCCTCTGTGTCTTTAGGTGTGAGGAGACCTGACCCTCTCCTCTGTGTCTCTAGGTGTGAGGAGCCCTGACCCTCTCCTCTGTGTCTCTAGGTGTGAGGAGCCCTGACCCTCTCCTCTGTGTCTTTAGGTGTGAGGAGACCTGACCCTCTCCTCTGTGTCTTTAGGTGTGAGGAGACCTGACCCTCTCCTCTGTGTCTCTAGGTGTGAGGAGACCTGACCCTCTCCTCTGTGTCTCTAGGTGTGAGGAGACCTGACCCTCTCCTCTGTGTCTCTAGGTGTGAGGAGACCTGACCCTCTCCTCTGTGTCTCTAGGTGTGAGGAGACCTGACCCTCTCCTCTGTGTGAGGAGCACTGACCCTCTCCTCTGTGTCTCTAGGTGTGAGGAGACCTGACCCTCTCCTCTGTGTCTCTAGGTGTGAGGAGACCTGACCCTCTCCTCTGTGTGAGGAGCACTGACCCTCTCCTCTGTGTCTCTAGGTGTGAGGAGACCTGACCCTCTCCTCTGTGTCTTTAGGTGTGAGGAGACCTGACCCTCTCCTCTGTGTGAGGAGCACTGACCCTCTCCTCTGTGTCTCTAGGTGTGAGGAGACCTGACCCTCTCCTCTGTGTCTCTAGGTGTGAGGAGACCTGACCCTCTCCTCTGTGTCTCTAGGTGTGAGGAGCCCTGACCCTCTCCTCTGTGTCTCTAGGTGTGAGGAGACCTGACCCTCTCCTCTGTGTCTCTAGGTGTGAGGAGACCTGACCCTCTCCTCTGTGTCTCTAGGTGTGAGGAGCCCTGACCCTCTCCTCTGTGTCTCTAGGTGTGAGGAGCCCTGACCCTCTCCTCTGTGTCTCTAGGTGTGAGGAGACCTGACCCTCTCCTCTGTGTCTCTAGGTGTGAGGAGCCCTGACCCTCTCCTCTGTGTCTTTAGGTGTGAGGAGCCCTGACCCTCTCCTCTGTGTCTCTAGGTGTGAGGAGCACTGACCCTCTCCTCTGTGTCTCTAGGTGTGAGGAGACCTGACCCTCTCCTCTGTGTCTCTAGGTGTGAGGAGACCTGACCCTCTCCTCTGTGTCTCTAGGTGTGAGGAGACCTGACCCTCTCCTCTGTGTCTTTAGGTGTGAGGAGCCCTGACCCTCTCCTCTGTGTCTCTAGGTGTGAGGAGCCCTGACCCTCTCCTCTGTGTCTTTAGGTGTGAGGAGACCTGACCCTCTCCTCTGTGTCTTTAGGTGTGAGGAGACCTGACCCTCTCCTCTGTGTCTCTAGGTGTGAGGAGCCCTGACCCTCTCCTCTGTGTCTTTAGGTGTGAGGAGCCCTGACCCTCTCCTCTGTGTCTCTAGGTGTGAGGAGACCTGACCCTCTCCTCTGTGTCTTTAGGTGTGAGGAGCCCTGACCCTCTCCTCTGTGTCTTTAGGTGTGAGGAGACCTGACCCTCTCCTCTGTGTCTCTAGGTGTGAGGAGACCTGACCCTCTCCTCTGTGTCTCTAGGTGTGAGGAGCCCTGACCCTCTCCTCTGTGTCTCTAGGTGTGAGGAGCCCTGACCCTCTCCTCTGTGTCTCTAGGTGTGAGGAGCATGCACAGTACAGATATCCAGTGGTCTGCCATCTTGAGTTGGGGCTATGCTGACAACATGCTGAGGCTGAAGAGCAAACAGAGTGAACCGCCCATCAACTTCATACAGTGCTCTCCACTACACCAGGTAAACTACTGTAGCTAGTCTTTATCACTTCATATGGTGCTCTCCACTACACCAGGTAAACTAACGTACCTTTAATATCACTTCATATGGTGCTCTCCACTACACCAGGTAAACTACTGTAGCTAGTCTTTATCACTTCATATGGTGCTCTCCACTACACCAGGTAAACTACTGTAGCTAGTCTTTATCACTTCATATGGTGCTCTCCACTACACCAGGTAAACTACTGTAGCTAGTCTTTATCACTTCATATGGTGCTCTCCACTACACCAGGTAAACTACTGTAGCTAGTCTTTATCACTTCATATGGTGCTCTCCACTACACCAGGTAAACGACTGTAGCTAGTCTTTATCACTTCACATGGTGCTCTCCACTACACCAGGTAAACGACTGTAGCTAGTCTTTATCACTTCACATGGTGCTCTCCACTACACCAGGTAAACTACTGTAGCTAGCCTTTATCACTTCACATGGTGCTCTCCACTACACCAGGTAAACTACTGTAGCTAGCCTTTATCACTTCACATGGTGCTCTCCACTACACCAGGTAAACTACTGTAGCTAGTCTTTAATATCACTTCACATGATGCTCTCCACTACACCAGGTAAACTACTGTAGCTAGTCTTTATCACTTCATATGGTGCTCTCCACTACACCAGGTAAACGACTGTAGCTAGTCTTTATCACTTCACATGGTGCTCTCCACTACACCAGGTAAACTACTGTAGCTAGTCTTTATCACTTCATATGGTGCTCTCCACTACACCAGGTAAACTCACGTACCTTTAATATCTCTTCATATGGTGCTCTCCACTACACCAGGTAAACTAACGTACCTTTAATATCACTTCATATGGTGCTCTCCACTACACCAGGTAAACTACTGTAGCTAGTCTTTAATATCACTTCATATGATGCTCTCCACTACACCAGGTAAACTACTGTAGCTAGTCTTTATCACTTCATATGGTGCTCTCCACTACACCAGGTAAACTACTGTAGCTAGTCTTTAATATCACTTCATATGATGCTCTCCACTACACCAGGAAACTACTGTAGCTAGTCTTTATCACTTCATATGGTGCTCTCCACTACACCAGGTAAACTACTGTAGCTAGTCTTTAATATCACTTCATATGATGCTCTCCACTACACCAGGAAACTACTGTAGCTAGTCTTTATCACTTCATATGGTGCTCTCCACTACACCAGGTAAACTACTGTAGCTAGTCTTTATCACTTCATATGGTGCTCTCCACTACACCAGGTAAACTACTGTAGCTAGTCTTTATCACTTCATATGGTGCTCTCCACTACACCAGGTAAACTACTGTAGCTAGTCTTTAATATCACTTCATATGATGCTCTCCACTACACCAGGAAACTACTGTAGCTAGTCTTTATCACTTCATATGGTGCTCTCCACTACACCAGGTAAACTACTGTAGCTAGTCTTTAATATCACTTCATATGATGCTCTCCACTACACCATGTAAACTACTGTAGCTAGCCTTTATCACTTCACATGTTGCTCTCCACTACACCAGGTAAACTACTGTAGCTAGTCTTTAATATCACTTCATATGATGCTCTCCACTACACCAGGTAAACTACGGTAGCTAGTCTTTATCACTTCATATGGTGCTCTCCACTACACCAGGTAAACTACTGTAGCTAGTCTTTAATATCACTTCATATGATGCTCTCCACTACACCAGGTAAACTACGGTAGCTAGTCTTTATCACTTCATATGGTGCTCTCCACTAGACCAGGTAAACTACTGTACCTAGTCTTTAATATCACTTCATATGGTGCTCTCCACTACACCAGGTAAACTACTGTAGCTAGTCTTTATCACTTCACATGGTGCTCTCCACTACACCAGGTAAAGTACTGTAGCTAGTCTTTATCACTTCATATGGTGCTCTCCACTACACCAGGTACACTACTGTAGCTAGTCTTTATCACTTCACATGGTGCTCTCCACTACACCAGGTAAACTACTGTAGCTAGTCTTTATCACTTCATATGGTGCTCTCCACTACACCAGGTACACTACTGTAGCTAGTCTTTATCACTTCATATGGTGCTCTCCACTACACCAGGTAAACTACTGTAGCTAGTCTTTATCACTTCATATGGTGCTCTCCACTACACCAGGTAAACTACTGTAGCTAGTCTTTATCACTTCATATGGTGCTCTCCACTACACCAGGTAAACTACTGTAGCTAGTCTTTAATATCACTTCATATGGTGCTCTCCACTACACCAGGTAAACTACTGTAGCTAGTCTTTATCACTTCATATGGTGCTCTCCACTACACCAGGTAAACTACTGTACCTAGTCTTTATCACTTCATATGGTGCTCTCCACTACACCAGGTAAACTGCTGTAGCTAGTCTTTATCACTTCATATGGTGCTCTCCACTACACCAGGTAAACTACTGTAGCTAGTCTTTAATATCACTTCATATGGTGCTCTCCACTACACCAGGTAAACTACTGTAGCTAGTCTTTAATATCACTTCATATGGTGCTCTCCACTACACCAGGTAAACTACTGTACCTAGTCTTTATCACTTCATATGGTGCTCTCCACTACACCAGGTAAACTACTGTAGCTAGTCTTTATCACTTCATATGGTGCTCTCCACTACACCAGGTAAACTACTGTAGCCAGTCTTTATCACTTCATATGGTGCTCTCCACTACACCAGGTAAACTACTGTAGCTAGTCTTTAATATCACTTCATATGGTGCTCTCCACTACACCAGGTAAACTACTGTAGCTAGTCTTTAATATCACTTCATATGGTGCTCTCCACTACACCAGGTAAACTACTGTAGCTAGTCTTTATCACTTCATATGGTGCTCTCCACTACACCAGGTAAACTATTGTATCTAGTCTTTATCACTTCACATGTTGCTCTCCACTACACCAGGTAAACTACTGTAGCTAGTCTTTAATATCACTTCATATGGTGCTCTCCACTACACCAGGTAAACTACTGTAGCTAGTCTTTATCACTTCACATGTTGCTCTCCACTACACCAGGTAAACTATTGTATCTAGTCTTTATCACTTCACATGTTGCTCTCCACTACACCAGGTAAACGTTAATCATTCTCTCTCTAGGTAACAGCGTGTGCCTGGGTGTCTGATGGATGTCAGCTGTTCACCGGCAGTAGATGTGGAGTCATCACGGCCTACATTAACCGCTTCAATACTACTACTGTGAGTAGTACATATACACACTACATAACCAAAAGTATGTGGACACCTGCATGTCTACTACTGTGAGTAGTACAAGCATCTCTCTCTCAATGTAGATATACACACTACATGACCAAAAGTATGTGGACACCTGCATGTCCAACATCTCATTCCAAAATCATGGGTATTAATATGGAGTTGGTTCCCCCCTTTGCTACTATAACAGCCTCCACTCTTCTGGGAAGGTTTTCCACCAGATGTTGGAACATTGCTGCTATAACAGCCTCCACTCTTCTGGGAAGGCTTTCCACTAGATGTTGGAACATTGCTGCTATAACAGCCTCCACTCTTCTGGGAAGGCTTTCCACTAGATGTTGGAACATTGCTGCTATAACAGCCTCCACTCTTCTGGGAAGGCTTTCCACTAGATGTTGGAACATTGCTGCTATAACAGCCTCCACTCTTCTGGGAAGGCTTTCCACTAGATGTTGGAACATTGCTGTTATAACAGCCTCCACTCTTCTGGGAAGGCTTCCCACTAGATGTTGGAACATTGCTGCAGGGACTTGCTTCAGCCACAAGAGCATTAGTGAGGTCAGGCACTGATGTTGGGTGATTAGGCCTGGCTCGCAGTTGGCGTTCCAATTCATCCCAAAGGTGTTTGATGGGGTTGAGGTCAGGGCTCTGTGCAGGCCAGTCAAGTTCTTCCACACCGATCTCGATAAACAATTTCTGTATGGACCTCGCTATGTGCACAGGGGCATTGTCATGCTAAAACAGGAAAGGGCCTTCCCCAAACTGTTAACACAAAGTTGGAAGCACAGAATCGTCTAGAATGTCATTGTATGCTGTAGCGTTAAGATTTCCCTTCACTGGAACGAAGGGGCCTAGCCCGAACCATGAAACACAGTCCCAGACCATTATTCCTCCTCCACCAAACTTTACAGTTGGCACTATGCATTGGGGCAGGTAGCGTTCTCCTGGCATCCACCAAACCCAGATTCATCCATCGGACTGCCAGATGGCGTTTCCACTGCTCCAGAGTCCAATGGCGGCGAGCTTTACACCACTCCAGCCGACACTTGGCATTGCGCATGGTGATCTTAGACTTGTGTGCGGCTGCTCTGCCGTGGAAAACCATTTCATGAAGCGCCAGACGAACAGTTATTGTGTTGATGTTGCTTCCAGATGCAGTTAGGAGCTCGGTAGTGAGTGTTACAACTGAGGACAGATACGCGCTTCAGTACTCCGCGTCCTGTTCTGTGAGCTTGTGTGGCCTACCACTTCACGGCTGAGCCGTTGTTGCTCCTAGACATTTCCACTTCACAATAACAGCACTTACAGTTGACCGGGGAAGCTCTAGCAGGGCAGAAATTTGATGAACTGACTTGTTGGAAAGGTGGCATCCTATGACGGTGCCACGTTGAAAGTCACTGAGCTCTTCAGTAAGGCCATTCTACTGCCAATGTTTGTCTATGGAGATTGCATGGCTGTGTGCTCGATTTTTTTGTTTTTGTATTCTTTATGGATCTGTGTAATCTGAGGGAAATATGTGTCTCTATTATGGACATACATTTGTCAGGAGGTTAGGAAGTGCAGCTCAGTTTCCACCTCATTTTGTGGGCAGTGTGCACATAGCCTGTCTTCTCTTGAGAGCCAGGTCTGCCTTTCTCTCTCTCTCCCTTTTCTCTCTCTCTCTCTCTCTCTCTCCCTTTTCTCTCTCTCTCTCTCCCTCTCTCCCCTCTTTCTCTCTTTCCCTTTCACTCTCTCTCTCTCTTTCCCTTTCACTCTCTCTCTCTTTCCCTTTCTCTCTCTCTCTTTCTCTCTCTCTCTCTCTCTCTCTCTCTCTCGCTCGCTCTCTCCTTCTTTCTCTCGCTCTCTTGCTCTCTCTGTCTCTCTCTCGCTCTCTCTGTCTCTCTCTCGCTCTCTCTCTCTCTCTCTCTCTCTCTCTCTCTCTCTCTCTCTCTTTACCAGCACCACATTGAGTACAGTACCGTGGGTCTCCATGGCAACACCCTCAGTCACCCTCCAGCCATCCTCCTCTCTCCATCCTTCCATCCGTCCGCCTCCACATCAACACCCACTGACCTACCATTATCCCTCCCTCTAGACCCCCACAGTGCATACTCTCTCTCTCTCTCTCTCTCTCTGTCTCTCTCTCTGTCTGTCTCTCTCTCTCTCTGTCTCTCTCTGTTTCAATTCAATTGACTTTATTGACATGGCATTATTACTTACATTGTCAAAGTATACATATCGAAAAAATAATATATATATATATATTTATATATAAATACATGGTGGGACCAACAGCAATAATAATAGTAGTAGTGGACATGGGATTACCATTAACAACAACAACAATATTAATCAGAACAACAATACATTAAATCAACAGTAGTAGACCAGTCTCAACATGACTGAGAAGACACATGACCTGGTAGTAGACCAGTGTCAACATGACTGAGAAGACACATGACCTGGTAGTAGACCAGTGTCAACATGACTGAGAAGACACATGACCTGGTAGTAGACCAGTGTCAACATGACTGAGAAGACACATGACCTGGTAGTAGACCAGTGTCAACATGACTAAGAAGACACATGACCTGGTAGTAGACCAGTGTCAACATGACTGAGAAGACACATTACCTGGTAGTAGACCAGTGTCAACATGACTGAGAAGACACATGACCTGGTAGTAGACCCGTGTCAACATGACTGAGAAGACACATGACCTGGTAGTAGACCAGTGTCAACATGACTGAGAAGACACATGACCTGGTAGTAGACCAGTCTCAACATGACTGAGAAGACACATGACCTGGTAGTAGACCAGTGTCAACATGACTGAGAAGACACATGACATGGTATGAAAGACAAAACAAAACAAGATGGGAAATATTATCATCATTACATTGTACTTTTCACTGGCTGTCCCTCAGGTTGTGGCAGGAGGACACATATTTGGCTGCCAAAACTGCACATTTTGGCTTTTCACCCAATAAATATTAGATTTTTTCTTCATCTTTTATAGTTTCGAATTCTTTGTATAGCATTATAATTTTGGGAAAGAAATATTCTCTTAGGTCTGAGTATTTGTCACAGTGTAATAGGAAATGCAGCTCTGTCTCTACCTCCCCCTTGGAGCAGAGTGAGCACAGCCTGTCCTCTCTGGGCAGCCAGGTTGGTCTGTGACGACCGGTCTCTATAGCCAGACTGTCCTCTCTGGGCAGCCAGGTTTGTCTGTGACGACCGGTCTCTATAGCCATACTGTCCTCTCTGGGCAGCCAGGTTTGTCTGTGACGACCGGTCTCTATAGCCAGACTGTCCTCTCTGGGCAGCCAGGTTTGTCTGTGACGACCGGTCTCTATGGCCAGACTGTCCTCTCTGGGCAGCCAGGTTTTCCTGTGACGACCGGTCTCTATAGCCAGACTGTCCTCTCTGGGCGGCCAGGTTTGTCTGTGACGACCGGTCTTTATAGCCAGACTGTCCTCTCTGGGCAGCCAGGTTTGTCTGTGACGACCGGTCTCTATAGCCATACTGTCCTCTCTGGGCAGCCAGGTTTGTCTGTGACGACCGGTCTCTATAGCCAGACTGTCCTCTCTGGGCAGCCAGGTTTGTCTGTGACGACCGGTCTCTATAGCCAGACTGTCCTCTCTGGGCAGCCAGGTTTGTCTGTGACGACCGGTCTCTATAGCCAGACTGTCCTTTCTGGGCAGCCAGGTTTGTCTGTGACGACCGGTCTCTATAGCCAGACTGTCCTCTCTGGGCAGCCAGGTTTGTCTGTGACGACCGGTCTCTATAGCCAGACTGTCCTCTCTGGGCAGCCAGGTTTGTCTGTGACGACCGGTCTCTATAGCCAGACTGTCCTCTCTGAGTCTGTACCTAGTCAGTGTTTTCTTCAGTTTTCTATCAGTCACAGTGGTCAGATAGTCTGACACCATGTACTGTCTGTTTAGAGACAAATAGTATTGAAGTTTACTTAGATTTTTTTGTGGTGTCTTTCCAATAGGTGATATATTTATATTTTTGTTCAGGGCTCTTTGTTATATTGCTGTGGAGGGTTGCAAAGTGATTTCTCCACATATCCCCATTTTGGAGAGCCAGTTCCTCATGATGAGGTTTGTTTAATTTATTCCAGTTTTCCCAGAAGTGGTTTGATGGATTCCTCAATTCCATCCAGCTGATTTTCTGTTCCTGTGTTTGTATTGCTTCAGTGTTTCTCCATATTGAAGGTGTATGTTTGTGTTGTCTGGTTCGCTGTGTCTTTGATTAGATATATTTCTCAATGACTTCCTTAGATTTCTCCATCATCATCAAACCATGTGTCATTCTCTATGCTTTTAGGTTTGGTCTTGTGTTTCTTTCTTATGTTCCTGTGTTATAACTCCCTCCTCTTCCTCCTCCCTGTGTATAACTCCCTCCTCTTCCTCCTCCCTGTGTATAACTCCCTCCTCTTCCTCCTCCCTGTGTATAACTCTCTCCTCTTCCTCCTCCCTGTGTATAACTCCCTCCTCTTCCTCCTCCCTGTGTATAACTCCCTCCTCTTCCTCCTCCCTGTGTATAACTCCCTCCTCTTCCTCCTCCTCCCTGTGTATAACTCCCTCCTCTTCCTCCTCCTCCCTGTGTATAACTCCCACCTCTTCCTCCTCCCTGTGTATAACTCCCTCCTCTTCCTCCTCCTCCCTGTGTATAACTCCCTCCTCTTCCTCCTCCCTGTGTATAACTCCCTCCTCTTCCTCCTCCTCCTCCCTGTGTATAACTCCCTCCTCCTCCTCGCTGTGTATAACTCCCTTCTCTTCCTCCTCCTCCCTGTGTATAACTCCCTCCTCTTCCTCTGTGCGTCTTTTCCTGCAGCCTACAGAGATGGAGGTAGAGTCCCAGGTCCACCTGTATGGCCACAGCTCCGAGGTGACCAGCCTCCATGTGTGTAAACCATACAGTATCCTTATCTCTGTGTCCAGGGACGGAACATGCATCCTCTGGGACCTCAACAGGTGGGTGTACGTGGTGGCCTGCTGACAATGACCCGGCTTTATTCATGGAAGACAGAAAACGTAATCACCTGTTTGTCTTGTTAGGTTGTGTTATGTCCAGAGCCTGACGGGTCACAAGAGCCCGGTGACCGCAGTGTCTGCCAGTGAGACCACAGGGGACATCGCTACGGTCTGTGACTCAGGTGAGGACCTGGTTGTTACTGTATATAGTCTAGTCTAGTGGGAGGACCTGGTTGTTACTGTATATAGTCTAGTGGGAGGACCTGTCTGTTACTGTATATAGTCTAGTGGGAGGACCTGGCTGTTACTGTATATAGAATAGTGGGAGGACCTGGCTGTTACTGTATATAGGCTAGTGGGAGGACCTGTCTGTTACTGTATATAATCTAGTGGGAGGACCTGTCTGTTACTGTATATAGTCTAGTCTAGTGGGAGGACCTGTCTGTTACTGTATATAGTCTAGTCTAGTGGGAGGACCTGTCTGTTACTGTATATAGTCTAGTGGGAGGACCTGTCTGTTACTGTATATAGTCTAGTGGGAGGACCTGTCTATTACTGTATATAGTCTAGTCTAGTGGGAGGACCTGGCTGTTACTGTATATAGTCTAGTGGGAGGACCTGTCTGTTACTGTATATAGTCTAGTGGGAGGACCTGGCTGTTACTGTATATAGTCTAGTCTAGTGGGAGGACCTGGCTGTTACTGTATATAGTCTAGTGGGAGGACCTGGCTGTTACTGTATATAGTCTAGTGGGAGGACCTGTCTGTTACTGTATATAGAATAGTCTAGTGGGAGGACCTGTCTGTTACTGTATATAGTCTAGTGGGAGGACCTGTCTGTTACTGTATATAGTCTAGTGGGAGGACCTGTCTGTTACTGTATATAGTCTAGTCTAGTGGGAGGACCTGGCTGTTACTGTATATAGTCTAGTGGGAGGACCTGTCTGTTACTGTATATAGTCTAGTGGGAGGACCTGGCTGTTACTGTATATAGTCTAGTCTAGTGGGAGGACCTGGCTGTTACTGTATATAGTCTAGTGGGAGGACCTGTCTGTTACTGTATATAGTCTAGTGGGAGGACCTGTCTGTTACTGTATATAGAATAGTGGGAGGACCTGTCTGTTACTGTATATAGTCTAGTGGGAGGACCTGTCTGTTACTGTATATAGTCTAGTCTAGTGGGAGGACCTGTCTGTTACTGTATATAGAATAGTGGGAGGACCTGTCTGTTACTGTATATAGAATAGTGGGAGGACCTGTCTGTTACTGTATATAGTCTAGTCTAGTGGGAGGACCTGTCTGTTACTGTATATAGTCTAGTGGGAGGACCTGTCTGTTACTGTATATAGTCTAGTGGGAGGAACTGTCTGTTACTGTATATAGTCTAGTGGGAGGACCTGGCTGTTACTGTATATAGTCTAGTCTAGTGGGAGGACCTGGCTGTTACTGTATATAGTCTAGTCTAGTGGGAGGACCTGGCTGTTACTGTATATAGTCTAGTCTAGTGGGAGGACCTGGCTGTTACTGTATATAGTCTAGTCTAGTGGGAGGACCTGGCTGTTACTGTATATAGTCTAGTGGGAGGACCTATCTGTTACTGTATATAAAATAGTCTAGTGTGTTTTTGTCTGACTGCCTGTGTTTCTGTCTGACTGCCTGTGTGTCTGTCTGACTGCCTGTGTCTGGCTGACTGCCTGTGAGTCTGACTGACTGCCTGTGAGTCTGTCTGACTGCCTGCGTGTCTGTCTGACTGCCTGTGTCTGGCTGACTGCCTGTGAGTCTGACTGACTGCCTGTGAGTCTGGCTGACTGCCTGCGTGTCTGTCTGACTGCCTGTGAGTCTGACTGACTGCCTGCGTGTCTGTCTGACTGCCTGTGTCTGTCTGACTGCCTGTGAGTCTGACTGACTGCCTGCGTGTCTGTCTGACTGCCTGTGTGTCTGTCTGACTGCCTGCGTGTCTGTCTGACTGCCTGCGTGTCTGTCTGACTGCCTGCGTGTCTGTCTGACTGCCTGTGAGTCTGACTGACTGCCTGCGTGTATCACTCATCCTCTAACCTATGATGTCATTGTGTACATCCAGTGGGCGGGGGCAGTGACCTACGGTTGTGGACTGTGAACGGCGATCTGATTGGCCACGTCCACTGTCGCGAGATCATCTGCTCTGTGGCGTTCTCCAATCAGCCGGAGGGAGTGTCTGTCAACGTCATCACAGGGGGCCTGGAGAACGGAGTGGTCAGGTGAGCAGCTTCCTGTCTGTACGAGTTTCCTCGTGGCTGTTTTTAATGTGTGTGTTTTTATGCTGCTGTAAACAAATTGTCCAGCATTACCCAGGTTTCCTTCCAAACTTTTAACGTGAGGAAAGTACATGTTGGATAGAGAATGTCACAACATGCCTGATGGAAACCTCAAATTTCTCTATAAACTTTCCAAATGTCGAAAAAACTAAATACATTAGACAAGGTGGGATACTTTTTTGTGACGGTAAAATTAATTATGTGAGAAATTGTGGCGGAAACGCCTTTCTGAACAAATAAACTTTGATTGACGTGATGATTTTGGTGTTGATGCTCCTTTGGCTGCCGTTTGACAGGTAAAAGTCTCTTTCTCCATAATCAGATAAAAGTCTTTCTCCATAATCAGATAAAAGTCTTTCTCCATAATCAGATAAAAGTCTTTCTCCATAATCAGATAAGTCTCTTTCTCCATAATCATCTCCTCGTGTGCGGAGCCTTCAGACAGTGTTCACACCCCTCGACTTGTCCACATTTTGTTGTTACAAAATGTAAATTATTTCAAGTTATAAGCTGAAATGTCTTGAGTCAATAAGTATTCGACCTCTTCGTTATGACAAGGCTAAATAAGTTCAGGAGTCAAAATGTGCTTAACAAGTCACATAAGTGTCATGGACTCACTCTGTGTGCAATAATAGTGTTTAAAATTATTTTTGAATGACTAACTCATCTCTGTACCCCACACATACAATTATCTGTAAGGGCTCAGTCAAGCAGCGAATTTCAAACACAGATTCAACTCCGAAGACCCAGAGGTTTTCCAATGCCTTTCAAAGAAGGGCACCTATTGGTAGATGGGTCAACTTAAAAAAACAGATATTGAATATTCCTTTGAGCATGATGAAGTTATTAATTACACTTTGGATGGTGTATCAATACACCCAGTCACTACAGAGATACAGGGGTCCTTCCTAACTCAGTTGCCGGAGAGGAAGGAAACCGCTCAGGGATTTCACCATGAGGCCAATGGTGACTTTAAAACCATTAGAGTTTAATGGCTGTGATAAGAGAACTGAGGATGGATCAACAACATTGTAGTTACTCTACAATACTAACATAAATGACAGAGTGAAAAGAAGGAAGTCTGTACAGAATAAAAATATTCCAAAACATGCATCCTGTTTGCAACAAGGCACTAAAGTAATACTACAGGAAATGTGACAAAGAAATTAACTTATGTCCGGAATACAAAGTGTTATGTTTGAGGTAAATCCAATACAACACATTACTGAGTACCACTCTCCATATTTTCAAGCATAGTGGTGTCTGCATCATGTTATGGGTAGGCGTGTCATCATTAAGGACTGAGGAGTTTTTCAGGATAGAAAATAAACAGAATGGAGCTAAACACAGGCAAAATAGAGGAAAACCTGGTTCAGTCTGCTTTCCACCAGACACAGAGATTAATTCACCTTTCAGCAGGACAATAATCTAAAACACAAGGCCAAATATACAGTGGCCAAGTTAGTTTTGACTTAGTTTTGACTTAAATCTACTTGAAAATCTATAGCAATAACTGAATATGTCTGTCTAGCAATGATCAACAACCAATTTGACAGATCTTGAAGAATTTTGAAAATAATAATGGGTAAATGTTGCATAATCAAGGTGCGGAAAGCTGTTAGACCCAGAAAGACTCACAGCTCTTAGAGCCTTACCCAGAAAGACTCACAGCTCTTTGAGACTTACCCAGAAAGACTCACAGCTCTTAGAGCCTTACCCAGAAAGACTCACAGTTCTTAGAACCTTACCCGGAAAGACTCACAGCTCTTAGAGCCTTACCCGGAAAGACTCACATCTCTTAGAGCCTTACCCAGAAAGACTCACAGCTCTTAGAACCTTACCCGGAAAGACTCACAGCTCTTAGAGCCTTACCCAGAAAGACTCACAGCTCTTAGAACCTTACCCAGAAAGACTCACAGCTCTTAGAGCCTTACCCAGAAAGACTCACAGCTCTTAGAACCTTACCCAGAAAGACTCACATCTCTTAGAGCCTTACCCAGAAAGACTCACAGCTCTTAGAGCCTTACCCAGAAAGACTCACAGCTCTTAGAGCCTTACCCAGAAAGACTCACAGCTCTTAGAGCCTTACCCAGAAAGACTCACAGCTCTTAGAACCTTACCCGGAAAGACTCACATCTCTTAGAGCCTTACCCGGAAAGACTCACATCTCTTAGAGCCTTACCCGGAAAGACTCACAGCTCTTAGAGCCTTACTCAGAAAGACTCACAGCTCTTAGAGCCTTACCCAGAAAGACTCACAGCTCTTAGAGCCTTACCCAGAAAGACTCACAGCTCTTAGAGCCTTACCCAGAAAGACTCACAGCTCTTAGAACCTTACCCAGAAAGACTCACAGCTCTTAGAACCTTACCCAGAAAGACTCACAGCTCTTAGAGCCTTAACCAGAAAGACTCACAACTCTTAGAGCCTTACCCAGAAAGACTCACAGCTCTTAGAGCCTTACCCAGAAAGACTCACAGCTCTTAGAGCCTTACCCAGAAAGACTCACAGCTCTTAGAACCTTACCCGGAAAGACTCACAGCTCTTAGAGCCTTACCCAGAAAGACTCACAGCTCTTAGAGCCTTACCCAGAAAGACTCACAGCTCTTAGAGCCTTACCCAGAAAGACTCACAGCTCTTAGAGCCTTACCCAGAAAGACTCACAGTTCTTAGAACCTTACCCGGAAAGACTCACAGCTCTTAGAGGCTTACCCGGAAAGACTCACAGCTCTTAGAGCCTTACCCGGAAAGACTCACATCTCTTAGAGCCTTACCCGGAAAGACTCACAGCTCTTAGAACCTTACCCGGAAAGACTCACAGCTTTTAGAACCTTACCCGGAAAGACTCACAGCTTTTAGAACCTTACCCAGAAAGACTCACAGCTCTTAGAGCCTTACCCAGAAAGACTCACAGCTCTTAGAACCTTACCCAGAAAGACTCACAGCTCTTAGAGCCTTACCCAGAAAGACTCACAGCTCTTAGAGCCTTACCCAGAAAGACTCACAGCTCTTAGAGCCTTACCCAGAAAGACTCACAGCTCTTAGAGCCTTACCCAGAAAGACTCACAGCTCTTAGAACCTTACCCGGAAAGACTCACATCTCTTAGAGCCTTACCCGGAAAGACTCACAGCTCTTAGAGCCTTACCCGGAAAGACTCACAGCTCTTAGAGCCTTACCCAGAAAGACTCACAGCTCTTAGAGCCTTACCCGGAAAGACTCACAGCTCTTAGAGCCTTACCCAGAAAGACTCACAGCTCTTAGAGCCTTACCCAGAAAGACTCACAGCTCTTAGAACCTTACCCAGAAAGACTCACAGCTCTTAGAGCCTTACCCGGAAAGACTCACAGCTCTTAGAGCCTTACCCGGAAAGACTCACAGCTCTTAGAGCCTTACCCGGAAAGACTCACAGCTCTTAGAGCCTTACCCGGAAAGACTCACAGCTCTTAGAGCCTTACCCGGAAAGACTCACAGCTCTTAAGAGCCTTACCCGGAAAGACTCACAGCTCTTAGAGCCTTACCCGGAAAGACTCACAGCTCTTAGAGCCTTACCCAGAAAGACTCACAGCTCTTAGAGCCTTATCCAGAAAGACTGACATCTCTTAGAGAATTACCCAGAAACACTCACAGCTGTAATCGCTGCCAAATGTGTGCTTCTACAAAGTTTTGACTCTGTAGAAGCACAGAGTTTGGGGTTGAATACTTATGTAAATTAGATATTTCTGTATTTCATTTTCAAAACATTTACCAAAATGTCTAAAAACATGTCTTCATTGTGTCATTATGGGGTATTGTGTGTAGATGGGTGAGAATTTATTAAATTTTTAATCCATTTTGAATTCAGACTAACAAAACAAAATGTGGAATTAGTCAAGGGGTGTGAATACTTCCTGGAGGAACTGTATGTAGCCTACCCACACTATCTCTGTTGGCTAGAGAGAACGTACCAATACTTCCTGAAGGAACTGTATGTAGTCTACCCACACTATCTCTGTTGGCTAGAGAGAACGTACCAATACTTCCTGAAGGAACTGTATGTAGCCTACCCACACTATCTCTGTTGGCTAGAGAGAACGTACCAATACTTCCTGAAGGAACTGTATGTAGCCTACTCACACTATCTCTGTTGGCTAGAGAGAACGTACCAATACTTCCTGAAGGAACTGTATGTAGCCTACCCACACTATCTCTGTTGGCTAGAGAGAACGTACCAATACTTCCTGAAGGAACTGTATGTAGCCTACCCACACTATCTCTGTTGGCTAGAGAGAACGTACCAATACTTCCTAAAGGAACTGTAGGTAGCCTACCCACACCATCTCTGTTGGCTAGAGAGAACGTACCAATACTTCCTGAAGGAACTGTAGGTAGCCTACCCACACTATCTCTGTTGGCTAGAGAGAACGTACCAATACTTCCTGAAGGAACTGTATGTAGCCTACCCACACTATCTCTGTTGGCTAGAGAGAACGTACCAATACTTCCTAAAGGAACTGTATGTAGCCTACCCACACTATCTCTGTTGGCTAGAGAGAACGTACCAATACTTCCTGAAGGAACTGTATGTAGCCTACCCACACTATCTCTGTTGGCTAGAGAGAACGTACCAATACTTCCTGAAGGAACTGTATGTAGCCTACCCACACTATCTCTGTTGGCTAGAGAGAACGTACCAATACTTCCTGAAGGAACTGTATGTAGCCTACCCACACTATCTCTGTTGGCTAGAGAGAACGTACCAATACCAGAGTGGGCACATTCATTATATAAGAAAAACATTTGAGATGGAAACCCATTTTAAGTTGTATTTTTTATTCTGTACAAGATATCTTTCTGTTCACGTCCTTTTATCTGCAACAAATCAATCTGATGGAAAAACAGCTCTTCTGGGAAAATGCACATATTGTTTATATGCAAATGTTTTAATATGCGCGTGGAAAAACTGTCGCTCAATTGGATGGAAACCTGGGTAGTGACATAAAGACGTTCTGAATCTGAATGAATGTGGCTTCCTGAATAAATGTTAAATAACAAAGGTCTTCCTTTTTCCTCTCGTCACAACCATTCAGGCTGTGGAGCACCTGGGACTTGAAGCCAGTGAGAGAGATCACCTTCCCCAAGTCGAACAAGCCTATCATCAGCCTGACGTATTCCTGTGACGGCCACCACCTCTACACCGCTAACAGTGAGGGGACGGTCATGGCCTGGTGTAGGAGAGACCAGCAGAGGATGAAACTCCCCATGTTCTACAGCTTCCTCTCTAGCTACGCTGCCAGCTGACAGACTAGGGCCTTGAACGACTACACTACCCACAATCCTCCTGAGAGACATGATTACAATACCCATAGTCCTTTTCTGACGCATGGCCCCAGACTACCCTGAGAGACCGCATGAGGGACAGAACTACAATACCCACAGTCCTCTGCTAGTATGGCAGCCCCCAGACCTCCTGGCATGTTGAGAGTTAGAACTACAATACCCATAGTTCTCTTCTCTTCTGACGCATTGCTCCAGACAACCCTGGGACGAAACTACAATAACCACAGTTCTCCAGGCGGACGGAACAGCCTGAACCTCTCCATGAGCAGTCAGTCCCCTTCCCTCCCCCCGCCGGGAGACGGACATGTCAACATGCTGCAGACGACCAATCAAAGCCCTCAGCTCAGACCCTAAGACCCTACAGCCATTTCCGTGCGAGCAGACTAGCGGCTGTTAACATGAAGCTAAGATATGATATTAAAGACATCTAGATATACATTTTATTTGCTTTTGGAATGTTTTGGTTTTGTTGTCGTGGTAATAGTGTTCCTTCCTTCTGAAATGTGTTGCTGATGACTTGATTGGTTGTTTGGACTGTCCTGGTGAGCTGCTACATAACATCTGACCAATCCCAAGTCAGACCAGAGGGCTGAAGGCCCCGCCTCTGCTAGTGTCTGACCAATCCAAAGCCAGAGCAGAGGGTTGAAGACCCGTCCCCGTCTCTCCTCTACGGCCGACGTATGTCTCTCTCTGCATGAGTCACCTGACTGATGGCTTTTGTTCCTGAGAGACTAGGACAAGCTTCAGTTACAGGGGCACACTGCATATCTGTCACCTACCTGGAGATGACCCTGCATGGCCCTGTGGGGTCTGAGAGACCCTTCCTGGCCACTCTGAACTCTAGACTACGTAGACCAGCTAGGGGGATCTGGGATGACGTGGGTTGTGTTGCCTGTAATGTCCTGCCCTGTGCCCTAAGAAAGGCCTCTTCTTGCATGCTGGAATTAAGGAGACGGAGGGGGATGCATGGATGGGTGTGGATGGGTGCAGGGGTGTGTGGATGGATGTGTGTGTGAGAGCTTGAAAGCACTAACTCCATTGTGTTCCTTGTGTTCCTGCCTTGTATCAATCCTGTTTCCTGCCTTGTATCAACCCTGTTTCCTGCCTTGTATCAATCCTGTTTCTTGTGTCATTTTGTTTTCACTTTGTTTTTGCATTGGCTTCCTTAGAGTGCTGTTGTCGTTATTTGTTATTATCAATGAAAGCTGAGAATGATCTGCTGTCGAGTTTTGTCCTTGTGTTTACTGGTCTGAAATTGCTGCCTCCAATGCACTGCAGCCATCAACTGATTCTTACAGCCATCAACTGATTCTTACAGACATCAACTGATTCTTACAGACATCAACTGATTCTTGCAGCCATCAACTGATTCTTGCAGCCATCAACTGATTCTTACAGCCATCAACTGATTCTTACAGCCATCAACTGATTCTTACAGACATCAACTGATTCTTACAGACATCAACTGATTCTTACAGCCATCAACTGATTCTTACAGCCATCAACTGATTCTTACAGACATCAACTGATTCTTACAGCCATCAACTGATTCTTACAGCCATCAACTGATTCTTACAGACATCAACTGATTCTTACAGACATCAACTGATTCTTACAGACATCAACTGATTCTTACATCCATCAACTGATTCTTACAGCCATCAACTGATTCTTACAGACATCAACTGATTCTTACAGACATCAACTGATTCTTACAGACATCAACTGATTCTTACAGCCATCAACTGATTCTTACAGACATCAACTGATTCTTACAGACATCAACTGATTCTTACAGACATCAACTGATTCTTACAGACATCAACTGATTCTTACAGACATCAACTGATTCTTACAGACATCAACTGATTCTTACAGACATCAACTGATTCTTACAGCCATCAACTGATTCTTACAGACATCAACTGATTCTTACAGACATCAACTGATTCTTACAGACATCAACTGATTCTTACAGCCATCAACTGATTCTTACAGACATCAACTGATTCTTACAGACATCAACTGATTCTTACAGACATCAACTGATTCTTACAGACATCAACTGATTCTTACAGACATCAACTGATTCTTACAGACATCAACTGATTCTTACAGACATCAACTGATTCTTGCAGCCATCAACTGATTCTTGCAGCCATCAACTGATTCTTTCAGCCATCAACTGATTCTTACAGCCATCAACTGATTCTTACAGCCATCAACTGATTCTTACAGACATCAACTGATTCTTACAGCCATCAACTGATTCTTACAGCCATCAACTGATTCTTACAGCCATCAACTGATTCTTACAGACATCAACTGATTCTTACAGCCATCAACTGATTCTTACAGCCATCAACTGATTCTTACAGACATCAACTGATTCTTACAGACATCAACTGATTCTTACAGACATCAACTGATTCTTACATCCATCAACTGATTCTTACAGCCATCAACTGATTCTTACAGACATCAACTGATTCTTACAGACATCAACTGATTCTTACAGACATCAACTGATTCTTACAGCCATCAACTGATTCTTACAGACATCAACTGATTCTTACAGACATCAACTGATTCTTACAGACATCAACTGATTCTTACAGACATCAACTGATTCTTACAGACATCAACTGATTCTTACAGACATCAACTGATTCTTACAGACATCAACTGATTCTTACAGCCATCAACTGATTCTTACAGACATCAACTGATTCTTACAGACATCAACTGATTCTTACAGACATCAACTGATTCTTACAGCCATCAACTGATTCTTACAGACATCAACTGATTCTTACAGACATCAACTGATTCTTACAGACATCAACTGATTCTTACAGACATCAACTGATTCTTACAGACATCAACTGATTCTTACAGACATCAACTGATTCTTACAGACATCAACTGATTCTTACAGACATCAACTGATTCTTGCAGCCATCAACTGATTCTTGCAGCCATCAACTGATTCTTTCAGCCATCAACTGATTCTTACAGCCATCAACTGATTCTTACAGCCATCAACTGATTCTTACAGACATCAACTGATTCTTACAGACATCAACTGATTCTTACAGACATCAACTGATTCTTACAGACATCAACTGATTCTTACAGACATCAACTGATTCTTACAGCTTGCTGAAAATGTAAAATATCGTAGGAGAGGAAAAAATATCCCATCGTCACATAGATGTCATTCTAGCTCAGAGTACCTTTCCTTTGGAGGCGGAGAACCAGAGTTGAACTAGAGTTCATCCTCTAGTTCATCTTAGTAGTATTTGGATCCAGACAGATAAGAGAGTGCAGTGTAGTCTGTCCTCTGAGCTCTCTTCTCCTCTCACAGCCCTGTAAAAGTAGTGACTTGATCCAGACAGCAGTGTAGTCTGTCCTCTGAGCTCTCCTCTAGTCTCCCACTCGAGCTCCTGCTGCCAGGATTACAGACCACTGGGGAGCTGCTGCAACATCCCAGGAGACATCAAAACACCCTGGTAATTAGCAATTAATTGAATGAGTGTATATCTTCACTACTACACAATCAGAGAGAGGGAGAGAGAGGCGATAGAGGGAGGCGAGAGAGGCAAGAGGGAGGCGATAGAGAGAGGCAAGAGAGAGAGAGAGAGAGAGACTTTTTGTCTTTAATGATACATCCTCATTTCATTATAAACCTCCCCTCCACCCCCTTTAAAAAAGGAACATCCCCTGTGCTGCATACTCACCTTGCCCTCTACCCCATATGCAACCGTATAGCCAACCCATCTTCCCCAGCTGTACAGACAGCCCCCCAACACACCATATCTCCTGAAACATCTTCCCCAGCCATACAGACAGCCCCCGAACACACCATATCTCCTGAAACATCTTCCCCAGCTATACAGACAGCCCCCCAACACACCATATCTCCTGAAACATCTTCCCCAGCTATACAGACAGCCCCCCAACACACCATATCTCCTGAAACATCTTCCCCAGCTATACAGACAGCCCCCCAACACACCATATCTCCTGAAACATCTTCCCCAGCTATACAGACAGCCCCACAACACACCATATCTCCTGAAACATCTTCCCCAGCTATACAGACAGCCCCCCAACACACTATATCTCCTGAAACATCTTCCCCAGCTATACAGACAGCCCCCCAACACACCATATCTCCTGAAACATCTTCCCCAGCTATACAGACAGCCCCCCAACACACTATATCTCCTGAAACATCTTCCCCAGCTATACAGACAGCCCCCCAACACACCATATCTCCTGAAACATCTTCCCCAGCTATACAGACAGCCCCCCAACACACCATATCTCCTGAAACATCTTCCCCAGCTATACAGACAGCCCCCCAACACACCATATCCCCTGAAACATCTTCCCCAGCTGTACAGACAGCCCCCCAACACACCATATCCCCTGAAACATCTTCCCCAACTGTACAGACAGCCCCCCAACACACCATATCCCCTGAAACACCTTCCCCAGCTGTACAGACAGCCCCCCCAACACACCATATCTCCTGAAACATCTTCCCCAGCTATACAGACAGCCCCCCCTCCCCCCAACACACCATATCCCCTGAAACATCTTCCCCAGCTGTACAGACAGCCCCCCAACACACCATATCTCCTGAAACATCTTCCCCAGCTATACAGACAGCCCCCCAACACACCATATCTCCTGAAACATCTTCCCCAGCTATACAGACAGCCCCCCAACACACTATATCTCCTGAAACATCTTCCCCAGCTATACAGACAGCCCCCCAACACACCATATCTCCTGAAACATCTTCCCCAGCTATACAGACAGCCCCCCAACACACCATATCTCCTGAAACATCTTCCCCAGCTATACAGACAGCCCCCCAACACACCATATCCCCTGAAACATCTTCCCCAGCTGTACAGACAGCCCCCCAACACACCATATCCCCTGAAACATCTTCCCCAACTGTACAGACAGCCCCCCAACACACCATATCCCCTGAAACACCTTCCCCAGCTGTACAGACAGCCCCCCCAACACACCATATCCCCTGAAACATCTTCCCCAGCTATACAGACAGCCCCCCAACACACCATATCTCCTGAAACATCTTCCCCAGCTATACAGACAGCCCCCCAACACACCATATCTCCTGAAACATCTTCCCCAGCTATACAGACGGCCCCCCAACACACCATATCTCCTGAAACATCTTCCCCAGCTATACAGACGGCCCCCCAACACACCATATCTCCTGAAACATCTTCCCCAGCTATACAGACGGCCCCCCAACACACCATATCTCCTGAAACATCTTCCCCAGCTATACAGACAGCCCCCCAACACACCATATCTCCTGAAACATCTTCCCCAGCTATACAGACAGCCCCCCCCCCCCCCAACACACCATATCTCCTGAAACATCTTCCCCAGCTGTACAGACAGCCCCCCCAACACACCATATCTCCTGAAACATCTTCCCCAGCTATACAGACAGCCCCCCCCCCCAACACACCATATCTCCTGAAACATCTTCCCCAGCTGTACAGACAGCCCCCCCAACACACCATATCTCCTGAAACATCTTCCCCAGCTATACAGACAGCCCCCCCCCCAACACACCATATCTCCTGAAACATCTTCCCCAGCTATACAGACAGCCCCCCCAACACACCATATCTCCTGAAACATCTTCCCCAGCTATACAGACAGCCCCCCCCCCCCAACACACCATATCTCCTGAAACATCTTCCCCAGCTATACAGACAGCCCCCCCAACACACCATATCTCCTGAAACATCTTCCCCAGCTATACAGACAGCCCCCCCAACACACCATATCTCCTGAAACATCTTCCCCAGCTATACAGACAGCCCCCCCCCCCCAACACACCATATCTCCTGAAACATCTTCCCCAGCTATACAGACAGCCCCCCCAACACACCATATCTCCTGAAACATCTTCCCCAGCTATACAGACAGCCCCCCCAACACACCATATCTCCTGAAACATCTTCCCCAGCTATACAGACAGCCCCCCAACACACCATATCTCCTGAAACATCTTCCCCAGCTATACAGACAGCCCCCCAACACACCATATCTCCTGAAACATCTTCCCCAGCTATACAGACAGCCACCCAACACACCATATCTCCTGAAACATCTTCCCCAGCTATACAGACAGACCCCCCAACACACCATATCCCCTGAAACATCTTCCCCAGCTATACAGACAGCCCCCCCAACACACCATATCTCCTGAAACATCTTCCCCAGCTATACAGACAGCCCCCCCAACACACCATATCTCCTGAAACATCTTCCCCAGCTATACAGACAGCCCCCCCAACACACAATATCTCCTGAAACATCTTCCCCAGCTATACAGACAGCCCCCCCAACACACCATATCTCCTGAAACATCTTCCCCAGCTGTACAGACAGCCCCCCCCCCCCAACACACCATATCTCCTGAAACATCTTCCCCAGTTATACAGACAGCCCCCCCAACACACCATATCTCCTGAAACATCTTCCCCAGCTATACAGACAGCCCCCCCCCCCAACACACCATATCTCCTGAAACATCTTCCCCAGTTATACAGACAGCCCCCCCAACACACCATATCTCCTGAAACATCTTCCCCAGCTATACAGACAGCCCTCCAACACACCATATCTCCTGAAACATCTTCCCCAGCTATACAGACAGCCCCCCCAACACACCATATCTCCTGAAACATCTTCCCCAGCTATACAGACAGCCCCCCAACACACCATATCTCCTGAAACATCTTCCCCAGCTATACAGACAGCCACCCAACACACCATATCTCCTGAAACATCTTCCCCAGCTATACAGACAGACCCCCCAACACACCATATCCCCTGAAACATCTTCCCCAGCTATACAGACAGCCCCCCCAACACACCATATCTCCTGAAACATCTTCCCCAGCTGTACAGACGGCCCCCCAACACACCATATCTCCTGAAACATCTTCCCCAGCTATACAGACAGCCCCCCAACACACTATATCTCCTGAAACATCTTCCCCAGCTATACAGACAGCCCCCCAACACACCATATCTCCTGAAACATCTTCCCCAGCTATACAGACAGCCCCCCAACACACCATATCCCCTGAAACATCTTCCCCAGCTATACAGACAGCCCCCCAACACACCATATCTCCTGAAACATCTTCCCCAGCTGTACAGACAGCCCCCCCAACACACCATATCTCCTGAAACATCTTCCCCAGCTATACAGACAGCCCCCCCAACACACCATATCTCCTGAAACATCTTCCCCAGCTGTACAGACAGCCCCCCAACACACCATATCTCCTGAAACATCTTCCCCAGCTATACAGACAGCCCCCCAACACACCATATCTCCTGAAACATCTTCCCCAGCTATACAGACAGCCCCCCCAACACACCATATCTCCTGAAACATCTTCCCCAGCTATACAGACAGCCCCCCAACACACCATATCTCCTGAAACATCTTCCCCAGCTATACAGACAGCCCCCCCAACACACCATATCTCCTGAAACATCTTCCCCAGCTATACAGACAGCCCCCCCAACACACCATATCTCCTGAAACATCTTCCCCAGCTATACAGACAGCCCCCCAACACACCATATCTCCTGAAACATCTTCCCCAGCTGTACAGACGGCCCCCCAACACACCATATCTCCTGAAACATCTTCCCCAGCTATACAGACAGCCCCCCAACACACCATATCTCCTGAAACATCTTCCCCAGCTATACAGACAGCCCCCCCAACACACCATATCTCCTGAAACATCTTCCCCAGCTATACAGACAGCCCCCCAACACACCATATCTCCTGAAACATCTTCCCCTGCTATACAGACAGCCCCCCCCCCCCCCCCAACACACCATATCTCCTGAAACATCTTCCCCAGCTATACAGACAGCCCCCCCAACACACCATATCTCCTGAAACATCTTCCCCAGCTGTACAGACAGCCCCTCAACACACCATATCCCCTGAAACATCTTCCCCAGTTATACAGACAGCCCCCCCAACACACCATATCTCCTGAAACATCTTCCCCAGCTATACAGACAGCCCCCCAACACACCATCTCCTGAAACATCTTCCCCAGCTATACAGACGGCCCCCCAACACACCATATCCCCTGAAACATCTTCCCCAGTTATACAGACAGCCCCCCAACACACCATATCTCCTGAAACATCTCCACACTGTTTATCATTTTATAGAACTCAAATTCCACCCTAAGGCGCACAGAGACCATCCCATTAAATAATAGTAAAGGATCTGTTATCCCCCGACCTTTGACCCTGTTCCTCCTTGTTAGCCAAATAGCCAACTTTGCCTGAGCAAACAGAAAACACGATGCACAGTTTCACTCATAACACAGTAAGGACACCCCTGCCCGATTCCCGGTTCCACCCGTGCCAACCAGCTGTTAGTGGCCAGGGCTCCATGTAGAACCCTCCACTGGAGATCCCCTGACCCTTTTGGTGCTGGGGGTTTGTAGAGCGCCCTCCATCTAAAACCCACCATACTCTCCGCCCCACATACCCCCTGCCACTGATGTGCCTTCACTCCTGTTAGGCTTCTAATGTTCCTAACCTTAACGCAGAGGTTGTAGAGGGCTTTACCTCCCACCCCCTCAAACTCCCCCAGGCTCGGAGTGTTAAAATCTAACAAGTCCTCCAGACCCCCTTGCCAGTCTCCAGTCTCTGCCGTCGCCTGCAGTGGCGGAAACATTGGTGGCCCCTGTCCCTTTGGCCACTCAAACACCCCCCTTACCGGCTCAGACAGTGCCTCCTGGACCTCCTTCAGGAATCTCTCCAGCAGCCTTAGAGACGTTATTCCTGTTTGTTGTGCCAGGACTTCCGTGGTTTTCCACCCTTCCTCTCCCAGCAGTCGCAGGTCACCCAGCCTTAGTACTGAACCAATCTCAAAAGGATGGTTTGGGTTGTGGAAGATCGGCTCCTCCCACAGCCCAGGCTCCACACCCCCTTCTCGTGTGGGCCTTAGCAGCTGCCAGGCCCTCAGCACTGCAGAGTAAAAATCTGAGAGACCTGCTGTACTCAGCCTCTACAGCCTCATGAGGAACAGCTGCCGGTCCAACCCTAATCCGCCAGCTCTCCTCAGCAGCGCGCATGCTGGTTCCCTCCAGCCAACATCAGTATGGTACAGCAGTTTCTGCACCGCCTTTAGTCGGACAGCAGCCATCCTGCTCTCCAGTTCCACCAGGCCCTGTCCTCCTTCGTGGACGGTCATGTACAACACTGCCGCCCTCAGCCAGTGATGGCCCGACCAGACAAAGTCTACCAGCTTGCGTTGCAGGTCTGCGAGCACTAAGCAAGTTAGTGCCACAGGGAAGATGCCACCAGGTTGTTGATTATCATCACCCTCCCTCTATATGACACTTGGGACAGGAGCCATCTCCACCTGGCCAGTCTTGACACCACTGCCTGTGACAGCCCCTCCTAGTTCTTCCTGACCCACCTCTCAGAGCTTAGGTACACCCCCAACACTTTAAGCCCTTCACAACCCCACTGCAAACCCCCTGGAAGCAGAGGAGGTGCCCTATCCCTCCATGCCCCACATAGCAGAGCTTCACTCTTGCCCCAGTTTACCTTAGCTGACGAAACTCGCTCGTACACCTTCAGACTCGTCTCTAGTGCCTGCATATCCTGACCATCCCTCACCATCACAGAAACGTCATCCGCCGACACTGCTATGGCTGTCACCACACCCATGCCTGTCCAGCACACTCCCTGCAGTCTCCTGCTAGCAGGCCCATAAAAGGCTCAATGGCAAGTGTATATAACTGCCCCGATAGAGGCCATCCTTGTCTAATTCCCTGTCTCACCTAGGCTGGCCTACTGAGCCCCCCTCCCACCTTGACCATACATGACGCCCCACCATACAACATCTTCACACAGGTCAACAACCTTTCTCCAAACCAAACATCACATTAAACAGATACTCATGGTCCACTCTATCAAAAGCCAACTCTTGGACTAAAAAGACCAGTCCAGAGTTAACATTAGAAAGTTTCGACAATCAAATCAAATTGTATTGGTCACATACACATATTTAGCAGATGTTTTTGCGGGTGTAGTGAAATGCCATCTTACGTCGTCATGTCCCTGATTTAAAAACAGGTTGTTCCTGATTGAGCGTCCCGGTACACAATACATCTGGTCCTTGTGTACTATAGAGTCCAGATAGGACTTGTCTATTAGCGAGGACCTTGGCAAATATATTGTAGTCCGCACAGAGCAATGCCACAGGCCTCCAGTTCTTAAGTTCACACATGTCCTGTTTCTAGGGCTGGAGAGTGAGAACCTCCTACCCCGACGCACAAACGCAACACGCAAAATAAGTTCTGTCCAGTTATTCCCCAGAATTTTTTTATAATTCTCCACTGGGAGTCCATCGACCCCCGGTGCACGGCCGGGGAACATCTGGGTTAAGGCCTCTGCCATTTCATGGGACAACAGAGGAATGTCCATTTCATCCCGCTGTGCCAGAGAGAGCTTAGGGAGTTCTGCAAACCAAACCTGGGCATACATAGGATCACACAGTTCTGCCCTCAGTATAAAACTCCACAGTTCACTACCGCATCTCCCCCACCACAGAGGTCACCCGCCCATCAGACATCCGTAAACAATGCATACCCTTGGCTTCACCGCTCTGTCTTTCCAAACCAAAGAAGGAGGAGCTGGGAGCATCCATCTCCTTGAGCATGGAGAACCTAGCTCTTACAAGTGCTCCCTTTGCTTTAACCTGGAAAAAAACTGCCCAGGACCCCAAGTAACTCAGCTAAGTTGGCCTGGAGGCCTACAGTCATGGCCAAAAGTTTTGAGAATGACGCAGATATTAATTTTCACCAAGTCTGCTGCCTCAGTTTGTATGATGGCAATTTGCATATACTCCAGAATGTTATGAAGAGTGATCAGATGAACTGCAATTAATTTGCAAAGTCCCTCTTTGCCATGCAAATGAACTGAATCCCCCCCAAATATTTCCACTGCATTTCAGCCCTGCCACAAAAGGGCCAGCTGACATGTCAGTGATTCTCTCGTTAGCACAGGTGTGAGTGTTGACGAGGACAAGGCTGGAGATCACTCGAATAACAGACTTGAAGCTTCAAAAGGAGGGTGGTACTTGGACTCATTGTTCTTCCTCTGTCAGCCATGGTTACCTGCAAGGAAACACGTGCTGTCATCATTGCTTTGCACAAAAAGGGCTTCACAGGCAAGGATATTGCTGCCAGTAAGATTGCACCTAAAGATTGCACCTGCAGCAGGCAGGTGTGAGTGCATCTGTACGCACAGTGAGGCGAAGACTTTTGGAGGATGGCCTGGTGTCAAGAAGGGCAGCAAAGAAGCCACTTATCTCCAGGAAAAACATCAGGGACAGACTGATATTCTGCAAAAGGTACAGGGATTGGACTGCTGAGGACTAGGGTAAAGTCATTTTCTTTGAATAACCTTTCCGATTGTTTGGGGCATCCGGAAAAAAGCTTGTCCGGAGAAGACAAGGTGAGCGCTACCATCAGTCCTGTGTTATGCCAACAGTAAAGCATCCTGAGACCATGTGTGGGGTTGCTTCTCAGCCAAGGGAGTGGGCTCACTCACAATTTTGCCTAAGAACACAGCCATGAATAAAGAATGGTACCAACACATCCTCCGAGAGCAACTTCTCCCAACCATCCAGGAACAGTTTGGTGACGAACACTGCCTTTTCCAGCATGATGGAGCACCTTGCCATAAGGCAGAGTGATAACTAAGCGGCTCGGGGAACAAAACATCAATATTTTGGGTCCATGGCCAGGAAACTCCCCAGACCTTAATCCCATTGAGAACTTGTGGTCAATCCTCAAGAGGCGGGTGGACAAACAAAAACCCACAAATTCTGACAAACTCCAAGCATTGATTATGCAAGAATGGGCTGCCATCAGTCAGGATGTGGCTCAGAAGTTAATTGACAGCATGCCCGGGTGGATTGCAGAGGTCCTGAAAAAGAATGGTCAACACTGCAAATATTGACTCTTTGCATCATCTTCATGTAATTGTCAATAAAAGCCTTTGACACTTATGAAATGCTTGTAATTATACTTCAGTATTCCATAGTAACATCTGACAAAAATATCTAAAGACACTGAAGCAGCAAACTTGGTGGAAATTAATATTTGTGTCATTCTCAAAACTTTTGGCCACGACTGTACACACTCCATAGAGATAAATATGTACACTCCATAGTACACATTGTCCCATTCTCTACTGATCAGTATTGTTCCATGCTCTTCCTTGACGTGGCTGCTCCTGAAGTGGAACCTCGTGTGTACAACATGGTTCCTACGGCGTCGTTAACAGGTGTAACATGGTTCCTAAGGCGTCGTTAGCAGGTGTAACATGGTTCCTAAGGCATCGTTAGCAGGTGTAACATGGTTCCTAAGGCATCGTTAGCAGGTGTAACATGGTTCCTAAGGCGTCGTTAGCAGGTGTAACATGGTTCCTAAGGCGTCGTTAGCAGGTGTAACATGGTTCCTAAGGCGTCGTTAGCAGGTGTAACATGGTTCCTAAGGCATCGTTAGCAGGTGTAACATGGTTCCTAAGGCGTCGTTAGCAGGTGTAACATGGTTCCTAAGGCATCGTTAGCAGGTGTAACATGGTTCCTAAGGCATCGTTAGCAGGTGTAACATGGTTCCTAAGGCGTCGTTAGCAGGTGCAACATGGTTCCTAAGGCATCGTTAACAGGTGTAACATGGTTCCTAAGGCATCGTTAGCAGGTGTAACATGGTTCCTAAGGCATCGTTAACAGGTGTAACATGGTTCCTAAGGCATCGTTGGCAGGTGTAACATGGTTCCTAAGGCATCGTTGGCAGGTGTAACATGGTTCCTAAGGCGTCGTTAGCAGGTGTAACATGGTTCCTAAGGCATCGTTAGCAGGTGTAACATGGTTCCTAAGGCATCGTTAGCAGGTGTAACATGGTTCCTAATGCGTCGTTAGCAGGTGTAACATGGTTCCTAAGGCGTCGTTAGCAGGTGTAACATGGTTCCTACGGCGTCGTTAGCAGGTGTAACATGGTTCCTACGGCATCGTTAGCAGGTGCAACATGGTTCCTAATGCGTCGTTAGCAGGTGTAACATGGTTCCTAAGGCATCGTTAGCAGGTGCAACATGGTTCCTAAGGCATCGTTAACAGGTGTAACATGGTTCCTAAGGCATCGTTAGCAGGTGTAACATGGTTCCTAAGGCGTCGTTAGCAGGTGTAACATGGTTCCTAAGGCATCGTTAGCAGGTGCATAATGGTTCCTAAGGCGTCGTTAGCAGGTGCATAATGGTTCCTAAGGCGTCGTTAACATGTGTAACATGGTTCCTAAGGCATCGTTAACAGGTGTAACATGGTTCCTAAAGCATCGTTAACAGGTGTAACATGGTTCCTACGGAATCGTTAGCAGGTGTAACATGGTTCCTAAGGCATCGATAACAGGTGCAACATGGTTCCTAAGGCATCGTTAGCAGGTGCATAATGGTTCCTAAGGCGTCGTTAGCAGGTGTAACATGGTTCCTAAGGCATCGTTAGCAGGTGCAACATGGTTCCTAAGGCATTGTTAGCAGGTGTAACATGGTTCCTAAGGCATCGTTAGCAGGTGTAACATGGTTCCTAAGGCATCGTTAGCAGGTGTAACATGGTTCCTAAGGCATCGTTAGCAGGTGTAACATGGTTCCTAAGGCATCGTTAGCAGGTGTAACATGGTTCCTAAGGCATCGATAACAGGTGTAACATGGTTCCTAAGGCGTCGTTAGCAGGTGCAACATGGTTCCTAAGGTGTCGTTAGCTGGTGTAACATGGTTCCTAAGGCATCGTTATCAGGTGTAACATGGTTCCTAAGGCATCGTTAGCAGGTGCAACATTGTATGAATGATGTATTTTGATAAAAAAAAAGGGCAATATGAAAAAAATATATGGTACACTACTAACAGAGTCCTTCCCTATATGGTACACTACTAACAGAGTCCTTCCCTATATGGTACACTACTAACAGAGTCCTTCCCTATATGGTACACTACTAACAGAGTCCTTCCCTATATGGTACACTACTAACAGAGTACTGGTCAACAGTAGTACACTACTAACAGAGTCCTTCCCTATATGGTACACTACTAACAGAGTCCTGGTCAACAGTAGTACACTATAAAGGACACATGATGCCATTTGGGATGCACCCCTGGCGCCTCCTGCTCTGGCCTGGAGGTCGATGTCTGGAACATTCATTTGTTTTGAATTATCAACAAACCATGTGATCAGTATATAAATATACATTTGCATATTTAAGAAACTTTAGATTATGTGCCTTGACTTCTTCTCTGGAAAATGTACATTATTCTTGTTTAAAGAATAGTAGTAGTAGTAGCAGTAGCAGTACTAGTAGTAGTAGTAGTAGCAGTACTAGTAGCAGTAGCAGTAGCAGTACTAGTAGCAGTAGCAGTAGTAGTACTAGTAGCAGTAGCAGTAGCAGTACTAGTAGCAGTACTAGTAGTAGCAGTAGTAGTGTACTAGTAGCAGTACTAGTAGTAGTACTAGTAGTAGTAGTAGTAGTAGTTATTATGCCATAATCTATGGATTTCACATGACTGGGCAGGGGCGCAGCCATGGATTGGCCTGTGAGGGCATAGCCCCACCCACTGGGGAGCCAGGCCCAGCCAATCAGAATGAGTTTCTCTACAAAAGGTTTTTATTGTAGACAGAAAGACTCCTCAGTTTCATCAGCTGTCCAGGTGGCTGGTCTCAGATGATCCCACAGGTGAAGAAGCCGGATGAGGGTCCTGGACTGGCGTTGTTACACTTGCTCTATGGTTTTGAGGCCGGTTGGAGGGAATTTATGGTAGCGCAATGAACATTCAATTCTCTGGCAACAACTCTGGTTGACATTCCTGCAGTCAGCATGCCAATTGCACACTCCCTCAAAACGGCACATTTTAGAGTGGTATTTTATTGTCCCCAGCACAAGGTGCACCTGTGTAATGATCATGCTGTTTAATCAGCTTCTTGATATGCCACACCTGTCAAGTGGATGGATTATCTTGGCAAAAGAGAAATGCTCACTAACAGGGATGGAAACAAATTTTGCATATGGAACATTTCTGGGATCTTTTATTTCAACTCATGAAACCAACACTTTACATTTTGCGTTTATTTATATTTTTCAGTATATTTTAAATGCTATATTGATATTAAATGTAGCAATTACATGACAAGGGAAAAACATTCCCACCACTTTCATTGTCAATGATTACATTTTGCCCATATTCTTGATAAATAATGTTATTAAACTCACTGGATTGAGACCACAAAATCAACCATAATGGCGCTGCTAATAGCTCCATTTAAAAAAAATACTGTTATTGAAGAAAGATTGTTCAGAGATTAAATGTAAATTAATTATAATTTCTTCACACTTTCTTCCTGGTTTAAATCGTTTAACTTCAGACATATTTAGTTTATTCAGGCACCATTCGAGACCCCCGACCCCCCAGTTGAGAATCGCTGCAGTGGACCATCTAGCTGCACCACACAGAGAGAGCAGAAGGCCTATTAAAAGAATGAAAACCTTTCCCCCCCTTTTCTGACCACCAGACTTCTATGTTAGCCAAATGGCAACCTGTTCCCTATACAGTGCACTATAATTTAGTATATGGGGTGCCATTTGGTACGTATATCTCACATATTATTATTATTATTATTATGAATGGGAGTAAGGGATGGTTTTATCTGATTGTTGTGTACGTTTTGTGGCCTCTGATTCAACGAGTTTCCTAACTGCCGTTCCCTTTCCAAGAAAGACCGACATGGGAAACCCACGATGATGTCAAAGCGGCTCAAACCGGGATTCCGCTCCCGTCCCCAGCGCGCTCTGCTCTGTTGCTCTACGGCAATACTGAGGCAAATAGAAAATGCGGCAGGTGCCATTTTCACACGCATGGGTGTAAAAGTGAAGTACTAATAGTTGAGGAAAGATGGACGGTGTTCATTTAGGTGTTTCTTCCACAATACAGTACAAGCAAACGCAGCATATTTCCTTGTCATAGCGAGGTCTCCCCCAGCTGCCTGCTTAATTCTCTCTCCTCCAGATCCAGCTGCTAGCCTACTGATGGGGCTCTGACTCTGACAGTACAGACGGACCCAACGCGACCGCGACACAACCATCCCTCCTAAAACGGAATATGCGTAAACGCACGGCACATTTTGGGAAGAGACACCGCACAGTCACAGCAAGCGACTAATGAGACGACAGCCTATTTCTCGCCATCAACAAAAATACATATCGTGCTTCGTGGTCGGTCATCATTCCAGCCTGTCTGGAACGTTCCGGGGTTTCCTTTTCGAGACCGTTCATCCCCCCCGGTGTGATATTTGACAGGTCTCTTTGTTGGGTGGAGTCAAGTCCGGAATTCTCGATATTGGAATCATCACTGGCATCATTTCAGGTGGGTGAAACAAAAACCGCGTTCTTTACGCTGCTGTTTTCATGGTTATACTCCTACATGCTTTACGACGTGTTCAAATATTGCATGTGCATTTTTGAAATGTTAATGATGAGATATGAGTGGGTTATCGCTTATTGGCCTTAAAGTATTCTAGAATCACTGTAGGCTAAGGAAGGGCGAGTGGCTGTTTCTTTCTAGCGGAACATAGCCCATATTGCCATGTTGATAACCATTTGCAGCGCCTCAGCTGCACAGTTAGATTGGTCGAATGATTCCCATAATAAGCCCTATAATTAAACCTGTGTTTATTGTGTCCGGATATAAATGTGGTTGGGGTTGGGGTTATCAAACCGTAGATGATGACCGGGTCTGTAACAACGTTATCGGTTACCACCGGGTTATAACGGGCGGTGTTGGGCGCACCCACCCTGGAAAATAATTACATTCAATAACCTAGTAGCCCTAGTCTCTCTCTAGTACCCAACCCCGGTCGCGGTAATGCTGGGCCAAGAAGGCCCTCTAAAAAAAAAAAATGACCTGTACATTATACTGAATAGACAGACGACTCCACCTCAAAATATCTGGCCTTTATTTCCAAATATGAATAGAGAAAAGGGAGTCCACTAAGACGTTATATGGAGCAACGGGGCTCAGTGAGGGTGAGCTACATGTACTGTGTGCAAATAGAACATCTGTTGTCCCAGTCATGATGGTGATGAACAGGCCTGTAATGTAGGATGGGCTGTTTCCCAGTCATGATGGTGGTGAACAGGCCTGTAATGTAGGATGGGCTGTTTCCCAGTCATGATGGTGATGAACAGGCCTGTAATGTAGGATGGGCTGTTTCCCAGTCATGATGGTGGTGAACAGGCCTGTAATGTAGGATGGGCTGTTTCCCAGTCATGATGGTGGTGAACAGGCCTGTAATGTAGGATGGGCTGTTTCCCAGTCATGATGGTGGTGAACAGGCCTGTAATGTAGGATGGGCTGTTTCCCAGTCATGATGGTGATGAACAGGCCTGTAATGTAGGATGGGCTGTTTCCCAGTCATGATGGTGGTGAACAGGCCTGTAATGTAGGATGGGCTGTTTCCCAGTCATGATGGTGATGAACAGGCCTGTAATGTAGGATGGGCTGTTTCCCAGTCATGATGGTGATGAACAGGCCTGTAATGTAGGATGGGCTGTTTCCCAGTCATGATGGTGATGAACAGGCCTGTAATGTAGGATGGGCTGTTTCCCAGTCATGATGGTGATGAACAGGCCTGTAATGTAGGATGGGCTGTTTCCCAGTCATGATGGTGATGAACAGGCCTGTAATGTAGGATGGGCTGTTTCCCAGTCATGATGGTGATGAACAGGCCTGTAATGTAGGATGGGCTGTTTCCCAGTCATGATGGTGATGAACAGGCCTGTAATGTAGGATGGGCTGCTCTGTAGGCAGCAACACCAGGTGGGAGAACCAAGCCCACTCTAGTCAGAATATCCAACTACCTGTGAATTAAATAGGCCTATCTTTCTGATGTGGATGCAGGATTCACCAATTGGCCAGTATTTTCCAGCGTCTTCCTCACTAAACACGAGCAGTAGATACATCTCAGCATCAATCACTGGGATTGTGGAACTGTGGGGGGTTCTGTGTTAGCAGCGACTGTGGGGTATTCTGTGTTAGCAGCGACTGTGGGGTATTCTGTGTTAGCAGCGACTGTGGGGTATTCTGTGTTAGCAGCGACTGTGGGGTATTCTGTGTTAGCAGCGACTGTGGGGTATTCTGTGTTAGCAGCGACTGTGGGGGTATTCTGTGTTAGCAGCGACTGTGGGGGTATTCTGTGTTAGCAGCGACTGTGGGGGGATTCTGTGTTAGCAGCGACTGTGGAGTATTCTGTGTTGGCAGCGACTGTGGGGGGATTCTGTGTTAGCAGCGACTGTGGGGGGATTCTGTGTTAGCAGCGACTGTGGGGGTTCTGTGTTAGCAGCGACTGTGGGGTATTCTGTGTTAGCAGCGACTGTGGGGGGATTCTGTGTTAGCAGCGACTGTGGAGTATTCTGTGTTAGCAGCGACTGTGGGGGGATTCTGTGTTAGCAGCGACTGTGGGGGGATTCTGTGTTAGCAGCGACTGTGGGGGTTCTGTGTTAGCAGCGACTGTGGGGTATTCTGTGTTAGCAGCGACTGTGGAGTATTTTGTCTCAATGTAGGATGCAGACAGTCAGGCAGACCTGCAGACACTCCTGTTTCTTAACTATCGCTCAGTCAATGATAGAGGTAAATCACATAGTAACATGGCTTGAACAACAGTAGGGGAATACCGGTCTCTCACTAAATACATTTCCAATGTGTACAGCCATAGTAGTTATTTCGGTTTTGAATTTTTTTGGCTCCATGTCTTTGTGCTTCTTCTACACAACTGAAGATGACAAGATATTCAACCAACTCTTAGGAAGTTTCTGAAGATGAAAATATATTCAACCAACTCTTAGGAAGTTTTATGGTTCTGGCTTCATCATTCATATTTCTACTCAACCCCAAGATTATCATCAACACCTTGGCAATCCTCCTCAGGTGGTTTGGTCACATTCCTAATGTGTGAAAGGAAATTGTGTTCAGAATTTTTATCTTTATTGCCCGTGAATAAAAATGTGTGGCCAACAGCACACACACACACACACACACACACACACACACACACACACACACACACACACACACACACACACACACACACACACACACACACACACACACACACACACACACACACACACACACACACACAGAGGGGGGGGGACACATGCACACTCAGGTACATGCCCCCCCCCTGCCTCTTGACCCAACGTCTCTTTGTGCTCCTATCCCAGGTCATCATCATGAAGGACGGTGTGGTCAACAACAGCACAGCCAGCATCTCCCACGCCAGGAAAGCTGTGGAACAACTCAAGATGGAGGCTTGTATGGACAGGATAAAGGTAAGTTAGTAATGGGTTGGAACTTATACAGCACATTACAGACGTGGAATGCAACGCAATGTGCTTTTCAGGAGAAAAAAAAAAACGATTAAAAAAAAAAACTATGAAAATAAAAGCTGAAATATTTACTACACAATAAAACATAAGAGGATAAAAAAACAAAAGTGACACAAACTGATAACCTAAAAATCACCCTGAGGAAAAGCAAAGCTAGAAACATGTTTTAAGATCTCTTGTCCACAGGTTGTTCCAGAGGCTGGGGGCATAGTAACTAAAGGCTGGGGGCATAGTAACTAAAGGCTGGGGGTATAGTAACTAAAGGCTGGGGGTATAGTAACTAAAGGCTGGGGGTATAGTAACTAAAGGCTGGGGGTATAGTAACTAAAGGCTGGGGGCATAGTAACTAAAGGCTGGGGGCATAGTAACTAAAGGCTGGGGGTATAGTAACTAAAGGCTGGGGGTATAGTAACTAAAGGCTGGGGGCATAGTAACTAAAGGCTGGGGGCATAGTAACTAAAGGATGGGGGCATAGTAACTAAAGGCTGGGGGCATAGTAACTAAAGGCTGGGGGTATAGTAACTAAAGGCTGGGGGCATAGTAACTAAAGGCTGGGGGTATAGTAACTAAAGGCTGGGGGCATAGTAACTAAAGGCTGGGGGTATAGTAACTAAAGGCTGGGGGTATAGTAACTAAAGGCTGGGGGCATAGTAACTAAAGGCTGGGGGCATAGTAACTAAAGGCTGGGGGTATAGTAACTAAAGGCTGGGGGTATAGTAACTAAAGGCTGGGGGCATAGTAACTAAAGGCTGGGGGCATAGTAACTAAAGGCTGGGGGTATAGTAACTAAAGGCTGGGGGTATAGTAACTAAAGGCTGGGGGCATAGTAACTAAAGGCTGGGGGCATAGTAACTAAAGGCTGGGGGTATAGTAACTAAAGGCTGGGGGCATAGTAACTAAAGGCTGGGGGTATAGTAACTAAAGGCTGGGGGTATAGTAACTAAAGGCTGGGGGCATAGTAACTAAAGGCTGGGGGTATAGTAACTAAAGGCTGGGGGCATAGTAACTAAAGGCTGGGGGCATAGTAACTAAAGGCTGGGGGTATAGTAACTAAAGGCTGGGGGCATAGTAACTAAAGGCTGGGGGCATAGTAACTAAAGGCTGGGGGTATAGTAACTAAAGGCTGGGGGCATAGTAACTAAAGGCTGGGGGCATAGTAACTAAAGGCTGGGGGCATAGTAACTAAAGGCTGGGGGTATAGTAACTAAAGGCTGGGGGCATAGTAACTAAAGGCTGGGGGTATAGTAACTAAAGGCTGGGGGCATAGTAACTAAAGGCTGTCTCTCCATGCCTCTTGGTCCTAGGCTTTGGGATAGTTAAAAGGCTGTCTCTCCATGCCTCTTGGTCCTAGGCTTTGGGATAGTTAAAAGGCTGTCTCTCCATGCCTCTTGGTCCTAGGCTTTGGGATAGTTAAAAGGCTGTCTCTCCATGCCTCTTGGTCCTAGGCTTTGGGATAGTTAAAAGGCTGTCTCTCCATGCCTCTTGGTCCTTGGCTTTGGGATAGTTAAAAGGCTGTCTCTCCATGCCTCTTGGTCCTAGGCTTTGGGATAGTTAAAAGGCTGTCTCTCCATGCCTCTTGGTCCTAGGCTTTGGGATAGTTAAAAGGCTGTCTCTCCATGCCTCTTGGTCCTTGGCTTTGGGATAGTTAAAAGGCTGTCTCTCCATGCCTCTTGGTCCTTGGCTTTGGGATAGTTAAAAGGCTGTCTCTCCATGCCTCTTGGTCCTAGGCTTTGGGATAGTTAAAAGGCTGTCTCTCCATGCCTCTTGGTCCTAGGCTTTGGGATAGTTAAAAGGCTGTCTCTCCATGCCTCTTGGTCCTTGGCTTTGGGATAGTTAAAAGGTTGTCTCTCCATGCCCCTTGGTCCTAGGCTTTGGGATAGTTAAAAGGTTGTCTCTCCATGCCCCTTGGTCCTTGGCTTTGGGATAGTTAAAAGGCTACCTCTCCATGCCTCTTGGTCCTGGGCTTTGGGATAGTTATAAGGCTACCTCTCCATGCCTCTTGGTCCTAGGCTTTGGGATAGTTATAAGGCTACCTCTCCATGCCTCTTGGTCCTAGGCTTTGGGATAGTTATAAGGCCAGAGGACCAGAGGGACCTACTGGGTACATAACTAAAAGTATGTCTGACATGTGTTGGGGTGCACAATCATGGATTGATTTAAAAACCAATAGAATAATCTTCAAATATATTCTAAAACTGACATGCAGCCAGTGCAGAGACCTTAACACCGGTGTAATGTGTTCTCTCTGTCTGGTCTTGGTCAGTACCCACGCTGCAGCATACTGTATGTTTTGCAGTTGACCAATAGCTTTGTTGGGTAGATCAGACAGGAGAGCATTACAGTAGTCAAGCCTGCTTGTAATAAAAGCATGGATGAGTCTCTCTGTATCAGCCTGTTTGTAATAAAAGCATGGATGAGTCTCTCTGTATCATCCTGAGAGAGAAACGTCCGCACCTTGGCATTGCTCCTCAGGTGGTTTGGTCACATTCCTAATGTGTGATTGGAAACTGAGTTCAGAATCTAAAATAACACCTAGGTTTTTTAATCTGGTGTTTTATCTTTATTACCCGTGAATTAAAATGTGCGGCCAGATTCTCTCTCTGTGCGTTGGCTCCAACAATAATTACCTCGGTCTTGTCTTGATTTAGCTGGAGGAAGTCGTGAGCCATCCAAGTATTTAAATCACTAATACAGTCTAATAATTTATCTGTGGAGCTAAAATCCTCTGCTGAATTAGAAATGTAAAGTTGTGTATCGTCTGCGTTGCATTGAAAATCAATTATGTGCTTTCTGATAATGCTGCCAAGGGGTAACATATATATAAACTGAACAGTACCGGACCCAAAATCAAACCTTTTGGAACTCCACGTGATATGTATTTTCTCTGAGTTATGTTCACCAAAGGTGACAAACTCTCAACCGGTTAAATTGATCCTAAACACATTTAGAACAGTACCAGAGAGGCCAACCCACCTCTCCAGTCTCTCCAGAAGGACATCATGGTCAACAGTGTTGAAGGCAGCCCTTAAATCCAAGAGTACATGGACAGAGAGCTGTTTGACATCTGTGTTGGCTCTAGGATAATTTACCACGAACTAAGACTAGGGATCCGTTACTATGTCACTAGGGATCAGTGTTGGGATCCGTTACTATATCATTAGGGATCAGTGTTGGGATCCGTTACTATGTCACTAGGGATCAGTGTTGGGATCCGTTACTATGTCACCAGGGATCAGTTACTAAATCACTAGGGATCAGTTACTAAATCACTAGGGATCAGTTACTATATCACCAGGGATCCGTTACTATATCACTAGGGATCAGTTACTATATCACTAGGGATCAGTTACTAAATCACTAGGGATCCGTTACTATATCACAAGGGATCCGTTACTATATCACTAGGGCTCAGTTACTATATCACCAGGGATCTGTTACTATATCACTAGGGATCAGTTACTATATCACTAGGGATCAGTTACTATATCACTAGGGATCAGTTACCAAATCACTAGGGATCCGTTACTATATCACTAGGGATCCGTTACTATATCACAAGGGATCCGTTACTATATCACAAGGGATCAGTTACTATATCACTAGGGATCCGTTACTATATATCACTAGGGATTCGTTACTATATCACTAGGGATCCGTTACTATATTACTAGGGATCCATTACTAAATCACGAGGGATCCGTTACTAAATCACTAGGGATCAGTTACTAAATCACGAGGGATCCGTTACTAAATCACTAGGGATCCATTACTAAATCACTAGGGATCAGTTACTAAATCACTGGGATCAGTTACTAAATCACGAGGGGTCCGTTACTATATCACTAGGAATCAGTGTTGGGATCAGTTACTATCACTAGGGATCAGTTACTATACCACTAGGGATCAGTTACTAAGTCACTAGGGATCAGTTACTATGTCACTAGGGATCAGTTACTATGTCACTAGGGATCAGTTACTATATCACTAGGTATCAGTTACTATGTCACTAGGGATCAGTTACTATGTCACTAGGGATCAGTTACTATGTCACTAGGTATCAGTTACTATGCCACTAGGGATCAGTTACTATATCACTAGGGATCAGTTACTATATCACTAGGGATCAGTTACTATATCACTAGGTATCAGTTACTATATCACTAGGGATCAGTTACTATCACTAGGGATCCGTTACTATATCACTATGGATAAGTGTTGGGGTTAGTTACTATATCACTAGGGATCAGTGTTGTGATCAGTTGCTATATCACTAGGGATCAGTGTTGGGATCCGTTACTATGTCACTAGGGATCATTGTTGTGATCAGTTGCTATATCACTAGGGATCAGGTACTATGTCACTAGAGATCAGTTACTAAATCACTAGGGATCCGTTACTATATCACTGTCGATCAGGGTTGGGATCCGTTACTATATCACTAGGGATCAGTTACTATATCACTAGGGATCAGTTACTATGTCACTAGGGATCAGTTACTATGTTGCTATTGATCAGTTACTATATCACTAGGGATCAGTTACTATACCACTAGGGATCAGTTACTATACCACTAGGGATCTGTGACTATATCACTAGGGATCCGTTACTATACCACTAGGGATCTGTGACTATATCACTAGGGATCGGTGTTGTGATCAGTTGCTATATCACTAGGGATACGTTACTATACAACTAGGGATCCGTTACTATATCACTAGGGATCAGTTGTTATATCAATAGGGATCAGTTACTATATCACTAGGGATCCGTTACTATATCATTAGGGATCAGTGTTGGGATCTGTTACTATGTCACTAGGGATCAGTGTTGGGATCCGTTACTACATCATTAGGGATCAGTGTTGGGATCCGTTACTATGTCACTAGGGATCAGTGTTGGGATCCGTTACTATATCATTAGGGATCAGTGTTGGGATCCGTTACTATGTCACTAGGGATCAGTGTTGGGATCCGTTACTATGTCACCAGGGATCAATTACTAAATCACTAAGGATCCGTTACTATATCACTAGGGATCCGTTACTATATCACTAGGGATCAGTTACTATATCACTAGGGATCAGTTACTAAATCACTAGGGATCCGTTACTATATCACTAGGGATCCGTTACTATATCACTATGGATAAGTGTTGGGGTTAGTTACTATATCACTAGGGATCAGTTACTAAATCACTAGGGATCAGTTGCTATATCACTAGGGATCCGTTACTATATCACTATGGATAAGTGTTGGGGTTAGTTACTATATCACTAGGGATCAGTGTTGTGATCAGTTGCTATATCACTAGGGATCAGTGTTGGGATCCGTTACTATGTCACTAGGGATCAGTGTTGTGATCAGTTGCTATATCACTAGGGATCCGTTACTATATCACTTGGGATCAGTGTTGGTGTTAGTTACTATATCACTAGGGATCAGTTACTATATACTATATCACTGTCAATCAGGGTTGGAATCAGTTACTATCACTAGGGATCAGGTACTATGTCACTAGGGATCAGTTACTATGTCACTAGGGATCAGTTACTATATCACTAGGGATCAGTTACTATATCACTGTCGATCAGGGTTGGGATCCGTTACTATATCACTAGGGATCCGTTGCTATATCGCTAGGGATCAGTTACTATATCGCTAGGGATCAGTTACTATGTCACTAGGGATCAGTTACTATGTCACTAGGGATCAGTTACTATGTTGCTATTGATCAGTTACTATGTCACTAGGGATCAGTTACTATGTCACTTGGGATCAGTTACTATGTCACTTGGGATCAGTTACTATTTCACTAGGGATCAGTTGCTATGTCACTTGGGATCAGTTACTATGTCACTTGGGATCAGTTACTATGTCACTTGGGATCAGTTACTATGTCACTTGGGATCAGTTACTATTTCACTAGGGATCAGTTACTATGTCACTAGGTATCAGTTACTATATCACTAGGGATCAGTTACTATGTCACTAGGGATCAGTTACTATATCACTAGGGATCAGTTACTATATCACTAGGGATCAGTTACTATATCACTAGGTATCAGTTACTATATCACTGGGGATCAGTTACTATGTCACTGGGGATCAGTTACTATGTCACTGGGGATCAGTTACTATATCACTAGGGATCAGTTACTATGTCACTAGGGATCAGTTACTATGTCACTAGGGATCAGTTACTATGTCCCTGGGGATCAGTTACTATGTCACTAGGGATCAGTTACTATGTCCCTGGGGATCAGTTACTATGTCCCTGGGGATCAGTTACTATATCACTAGGGATCAGTTACTATGTCACTAGGGATCAGTTACTATGTCACTAGGGATCAGTTACTATGTCCCTGGGGATCAGTTACTATGTCACTAGGGATCAGTTACTATGTCACTAGGGATCAGTTACTATGTCACTAGGGATCAGTTACTATGTCACTAGGGATCAGTTACAATATGATAAAGGAATTTGTATGTTTAAAGTAATGAGTAAATAATTCCACCCTGAAACATATAAGACTATGTGAAATGTATTAGAATTATAAGACTGTAATCCAATAATGTATGTGTGAGACAAGTTACGGGTGAGAAATGTCTGGTTGAGAAAACAAAGGACAATTGAACTACACATGACCTGGTTGTAACTCTGAAAACTGACAACAGGAAAGAGGGGCTTTCCAAGGCCACTCTAATCTAGGGAGGAGAGACACGGCTAGAAACTGAGAGGCTGGTAGAAAAGTGATAAACTGTGTGTGTGTGTGGGGGGGGTGGGAGTTATAAAATTACTGTTTGCATTTTTTACTTCAGAGCTCTCATGAATAAAGAACAACAAACCTTTTGTAGAATCTGAGTCTTTAATTATTATTAAACCCAGGGTCTTACAAACCTCAAGAATTGGTCAAAGCTTAAATGATTGTTTAGTTATCATCATTGGGATTGAAAATTCTCGTAACACTATATCACTATTGATCAGCTCTATGTCACTAGGGATCAGTTACTATATCACTATGGATCAGTTACTATATCACTAGGGATCAGTTACTATACCACTAGGGATCAGTTACTATATCACTAGGGATCTGTGTTGGGATCAGTTACTATATCACTAGGGATCAGTTACTATATCACTAGGGATCTGTGTTGGGATCAGTTACTATATCACTAGGGATCAGTTACTATATCACTAGGGATCAGTTACTATATCACTAGGGATCTGTGTTGGGATCAGTTACTATATCACTAGGGATCAGTTACTATATCACTAGGGATCAGTTATTAAATCACTAGGGACAAGTTACTATATCACTAGGGATCAGTTACTATAGCACTAGGCATTAGTTACTATATCACTAGGGATCTGTGTTGGGATCAGTTACTATATCACTAGGGATCAGTTACTATATCACTAGGGATCAGTTACTATATCACTAGGGATCAGTTACTAAATCACTAGGGATCAGTTACTAAATCACTAGGGATCAGTTACTAAATCACTAGGGATCAGGTACTATATCACTAGGGATCTGTTGCTATATTACCAGGGATCCGTTACTATATCACTAGGGATCTGTTACTATATTACCAGGGATCCGTTACTAAATCACCAGGGATCCGTTACTAAATCACTAGGGATCAGTTACTATATTACTAAGGATCGGTTAATAAATCACTAGGGATCCGTTACTATGTCACTAGGGATCCGTTACTAAATCACGAGGGATCAGTTACTATATCACTAGGGATCAGTTACTATATCACTAGGGATCCGTTACTATATCACCAGGGATCCGTTACTATATCACCATAGATACGTTACTAAATCACTAGGGAACAGTTACTATATTACTAGGGATACGTTACAAAATCGCGAGGGATACATTACTATATAACTAGGGATCAGTGTTGGGATCCGTTACTATGTCACTAGGGATCCGTTACTATGTCACTAGCGATCAGTTACTAAATCACTAGGGACCAGTTACTATATCACTAGGGATCAGTTACTATATCACTAGGGATCCGTTACTAAATCACTAGGGATCAGGTAGTATATCACTAGGGATCAGTTACTATATCACTAGGGATCAGTGTTGGGATCCGTTACTATGTCACTAGGGATCTGTTACTATATCACTATAGACCCGTCACTAAATCACTAGGGATCAGTTACTATATCACTAGGGATCCGTTGCTATATCACTAGGGATCCGTTGCTATACCACCAGGGATACATTACTATATCACCAGGGATCAGTTACTATATCACTAGGGATCCGTTACTAAATCACTAGGGATCCGTTACTATATCATTAGGGATCCGTTACTATGTCACTAGGGACCCGTTACTAAATCACTAGGGATCAGTTACTATATCACTAGGGATCAGTTACTTTGTCACCAGGGATCAGTTACTATATCACTAGGGATCAGTTACTATATCACTAGGGATCAGTTACTATATCACTAGGGATCAGGTACTATGTCACCAGGGATCAGTTACTATGTCACTAGGGATCAGTTACTATATCACTAGGTATCAGTTACTATATCACTAGGGATCAGTTACTATGTCACCAGGGATCAGTTACTATATCACTAGGGATCAGTTACTATATCACTAGGGATCAGTTACTATATCACTAGCTATCAGTTACTATACCACTAGGGAGCAGTTACCATATCACTAGGGATCAGGTACTATGTCACTAGGGATCAGTTACCATGTCACCAGGGATCAGTTACTATGTCACTAGGGATCAGTTACTATATCACTAGGTATCAGTTACTATATCATTAGGGATCCGTTACTATGTCACTAGGGACCCGTTACTAAATCACTAGGGATCAGTTACTATATCACTAGGGATCAGTTACTTTGTCACCAGGGATCAGTTACTATATCACTAGGGATCAGTTACTATATCACTAAGGATCCGTTACTAAATCACTAGGGATCAGTTACTATATCACTAGGGATCAGTTACTATATCACTGTCGATCAGTGTTGGGATCAGTTACTATATCATTAGGGATCCGTTACTATGTCACTAGGGACCCGTTACTAAATCACTAGGGATCAGTTACTATATCACTAGGGATCAGTTACTATATCACTAGGTATCAGTTACTATATCATTAGGGATCCGTTACTATGTCACTAGGGACCCGTTACTAAATCACTAGGGATCAGTTACTATATCACTAGGGATCAGTTACTTTGTCACCAGGGATCAGTTACTATATCATTAGGGATCCGTTACTATGTCACTAGGGACCCGTTACTAAATCACTAGGGATCAGTTACTATATCACTAGGGATCAGTTACTTTGTCACCAGGGATCAGTTACTTTATCACTAGGTATCAGTTACTATATCACTAGGGATCAGTTACTATGTCACTAGGGATCCGTTACTATGTCACCAGGGATCAGTTACTATATCACTAGGGATCAGTTACTATATCACTAGGGATCAGTTACTATATCACTAGGGATCAGGTACTATGTCACTAGGGATCAGTTACTATGTCACTAGGGATCAGTTACTATATCACTAGGTATCAGTTACTATATCACTAGGGATCAGTTACTATGTCACCAGGGATCAGTTACTATATCACTAGGGATCAGTTACTATATCACTAGGGATCAGTTACTATATCACTAGCTATCAGTTACTATACCACTAGGGAGCAGTTACCATATCACTAGGGATCAGGTACTATGTCACTAGGGATCAGTTACCATGTCACTAGGGATCAGTTACCATGTCACCAGGGATCAGTTACTATATCACTAGGGATCAGTTACTATGTCACTAGGGATCCGTTACTATGTCACCAGGGATCAGTTACTATGTCACTAGGGATCCGTTACTATGTCACCAGGGATCAGTTACTATGTCACTAGGTATCAGTTACTATGTCACTAGGTATCAGTTACTATATCACTAGGGGTCAGTTACTATATCATTAGGGATCCGTGACTATATCACTAGGGATCAGTTACTATATCACTAGGGATCAGTTACTATATCACTAGGGATCAGTTACTATATCACTAGGGATCAGTTACTATATCACTAGGGATCAGTTACTATATCACTAGGTATCAGTTACTATATCACTAGAGATCAGTTACCATATTACTAGGTATCAGTTACTATATCACTAGGGATCAGTTACCATATCACTAGGGATCAGTTTCTATATCACTAGGGATCAGTTACTATATCACTAGGGATCAGTTACTATATCACTGTCGATCAGGGTTGTGATCAGTTATTATTATATATATTTATTTTTTTATTAACCTTTATTTATAAGTTTTTTTCTCATTGAGATAATATCTCTTTTCCAAGAGAGACCTGGTCCAATAGCATCAGGGGAACAAAGTTTCAGACAAAACAACTTATATACACTAACACAACATTAAACAAAACTATAAACACACATACAGTACAACAATTACTTATTACATTAAAAACACAAACATCTTGACTAAAAACAATTACACTCTTCTATGATATATACATCGATCAAGTGTTTAAACTCCACCAATGAAACTAGATCATCACATTTGAAAATGTTCAGGAGAGAATTCCAGGAGCACGGAGCTGAGTAAATAGAACTATTTCTACCATGACCTGTTCTAATTCTTGGCACTGTTAGAAGCAAATCAGAATGGGACCGTAATTTATATTTATTTACTGACCTGACTAAAAAAGAACAGAGATAAAATGGCATTTTACCCAATATGGCCTTATAAATCAGTGTATACCAGTGTTTCAGCCTACGCAAGGTCAATGACGACCAGCCAACAGCGCTGTAGAGATCACAATGATGTGTTAGACGTTTCTGATTTGTAATGAACCTGAGGGCTGCCTGATACACTGAATCAAGTGCTCTCAGGGTAGTGGCTGAGGCCTGCGTATATATAACATCAATAAAATCTGAAACCGACAGTAATGTACATCGTACCAGCTCCTTCCTGGCCTAAAAAAAAAACAAGCCTTATGCCGGTAATAAAATCCTTTTCTCAGCTTGGGCTTCCTTATCAAGTTTTCTACATGCACAGTGAAGCTCAGCTTATCATCAACCCACACACCCAAATATTTGTACACTTTATACACATTAACTTGCTCACTAGGGATCAGTTACTATTTCACTAGGGATCAGTTACTATTTCACTAGGGATCAGTTACTATGTCACTTGGGATCAGTTACTATGTCACTTGGGATCAGTTACTATTTCACTAGGGATCAGTTACTATGTCACTAGGTATCAGTTACTATATCACTAGGGATCAGTTACTATGTCACTAGGGATCAGTTACTATGTCACTAGGGATCAGGTACTATGTCACTAGGGATCAGTTACTATGTCACTAGGGATCAGTTACTATATCACTAGGTATCAGTTACTATATCACTTGGGATCAGTTACTATGTCACTTGGGATCAGTTACTATTTCACTAGGGATCAGTTACTATGTCACTAGGTATCAGTTACTATATCACTAGGGATCAGTTACTATGTCACTAGGGATCAGTTACTATGTCACTGGGGATCAGTTACTATATCACTAGGGATCAGTTACTATATCACTAGGGATCAGTTACTATATCACTAGGTATCAGTTACTATATCACTAGGGATCAGTTACTATTTCACTTTGGATCCATTACTAAATCACTAGCGATCAGTGTTGGGATTAGTTACTATCACTAGGGATCAGTTACTATATCACTAGCGATCAGTTACTATGTCACTAGGGATCCGTGACTATATCACTAGGGATCCGTGACTATATCACTAGGTATCAGTGACTATATCACTAGCGATCAGTTACTATATCACTAGGGATCCGTTACTATGCCACTAGGGATCAGTTACTATATCACTAGGGATCAGTTACTATATCACTAGGGGTGGTTTCTGTGTCTGATTGGAGGATCCCTGGTCTCTATACAGCTGGTTCAGCCTCTCTGTGTCTGATTGGAGAATCCCTGATCCCTGGTTGAAGGATCCCTGGTGTCTGATAGAATGATCCCTCTCTGTGTCTGATTGGAGGATCCCTCTGTGTCTGATTGGGGGATCCCTCTCTGTGTCTGATTGGGGGATCCCTCTCTGTGTCTGATTGGAGGATCCCTCTCTGTGTCTGATTGGAGGATCCATCTCTGTGTCTGATTGGGGGATCCCCTGTCTAATCATACAGATGAATGTGATCTGTGCTCGAGCAGTTCTCCACCTCCATCTCGAGGCTCTACTGTAGTTACAGACAGGCAGTCTGGGACTCTCCTCTCCCTCCATCACGAGGCTCTACTGTAATTACAGACAGGCAGTCTGGGACCCTCCTCTCCCTCCATCACGAGGCTCTACTGTAATTACAGACAGGCAGTCTGGGATCCTCTCCCTCCATCACGAGGCTCTACTGTAATTACAGACAAGCAGTCTGGGACCCTCCTCGTCCTCCATCACGAGGCTCTACTGTAATTACAGACAGGCAGTCTGGGACCCTCCTCGCCCTCCATCACGAGGCTCTACTGTAATTACAGACAGGCAGTCTGGGATCCTCTCCCTCCATCACAAGGCTCTACTGTAAATACAGACAGGCAGTCTGGGACCCTCCTCGCCCTCCATCACGAGGCTCTACTGTAATTACAGACAGGCAGTCTGGGATCCTCTCCCTCCATCACGAGGCTCTACTGTAATTACAGACAGGCAGTCTGGGACCCTCCTCGCCCTCCATCACGAGGCTCTACTGTAATTACAGACAGGCAGTCTGGGACCCTCCTCTCCCTCCATCACGAGGCTCTACTGTAATTACAGACAGGCAGTCTGGGATCCTCTCCCTCCATCACGAGGCTCTACTGTAATTACAGACAGGCAGTCTGGGATCCTCTCCCTCCATCACGAGGCTCTACTGTAATTACAGACAGGCAGTCTGGGACCCTCCTCGCCCTCCATCACGAGGCTCTACTGTAATTACAGACAGGCAGTCTGGGATCCTCTCCCTCCATCACGAGGCTCTACTGTAATTACAGACAGGCAGTCTGGGACCCTCCTCGCCCTCCATCACGATGCTCTACTGTAAATACAGACAGGCAGTCTGGGATCCTCTCCCTCCATCACGAGGCTCTACTGTAATTACAGAGAGGCAGTCTGGGACCCTCCTCGCCCTGCATCACGAGGCTCTACTGTAATTACAGACAGGCAGTCTGGGAGCCTCCTCACCCTCCATCACGAGGCTCTACTGTAATTACAGACAGGCAGTCTGGCATCCTCTCCCTCCATCACGAGGCTCTACTGTAATTACAGACAGGCAGTCTGGGACCCTCCTCGCCCTCCATCACGAGGCTCTACTGTAATTACAGACAGGCAGTCTGGGACCCTCCTCTCCCTCCATCACGAGGCTCTACTGTAATTACAGACATAACCACCCTGACTGCTCTCCTCTTGATGACACACCAGGATAATGTTTTGGGGAAAATTATAATGAATGTTTAGTGGACTATAACCCTCTAACCCTCCTGTCCAGTGGACTATAACCCTCCTGTCCAGTGGACTATAACCCCCCTGTCCAGTGGACTATAACCCCCCTGTCCAGTGGACTATAACCCTCCTCTAACCTCCTGTCCAGTGGATTATAACCCTCCTCTAACCTCCTGTCCAGTGGACTATAACCCTCCTCTAACCTCCTGTCCAGTGGATTATAACCCTCCTCTAACCTCCTGTCCAGTGGATTATAACCCTCCTCTAACCTCCTGTCCAGTGGACTATAACCCTCCTCTAACCTCCTGTCCAGTGGACTATAACCCTCCTGTCCAGTGGACTATAACCCTCCTCTAACCTCCTGTCCAGTGGACTATAACCCTCCTGTCCAGTGGACTATAACCCTCCTCTAACCTCCTGTCCAGTGGACTATAACCCTCCTGTCCAGTGGACTATAACCCTCCTGTCCAGTGGACTATAACCCTCCTCTAACCTCCTGTCCAGTGGACTATAACCCTCCTCTAACCTCCTATCCAGTGGACTATAAACCTCCTGTCCAGTGGACTATAACCCTCCTGTCCAGTGGACTATAACCCTCCTGTCCAGTGGACTATAACCCTCCTGTCCAGTGGATTATAACCCTCTAACTTCCTGTCCAGTGGACTATAATCCTCCTGTCCAGTGGACTATAACCCTCCTCTAACCTCCTGTCCAGTGGACTATAATCCTCCTGTCCAGTGGACTATAACCCTCCTCTAACCTCCTGTCCAGTGGACTATAACCCTCTTGTCCAGTGGATTATAACCCTCCTCTAACCTCCTGTCCAGTGGACTATAATCCTCCTGTCCAGTGGACTATAATCATCCTGTCCAGTGGACTATAACCCTCCTCTAACCTCCTGTCCAGTGGACTATAACCCTCCTCTAACCTCCTGTCCAGTGGACTATAACCCTCCTCTAACCTCCTGTCCAGTGGACTATAACCCTCCTCTAACCTCCTGTCCAGTGGACTATAATCCTCCTGTCCAGTGGACTATAACCCTCCTGTCCAGTGGACTATAACCCTCCTCTAACCTCCTGTCCAGTGGACTATAATCCTCCTGTCCAGTGGACTATAACTCTCCTCTAACCTCCTGTCCAGTGGACTATAACCCTCTTGTCCAGTGGATTATAACCCTCCTCTAACCTCCTGTCCAGTGGACTATAATCCTCCTGTCCAGTGGACTATAATCATCCTGTCCAGTGGACTATAACCATCCTGTCCAGTGGACTATAACCCTCCTCTAACTTCCTGTCCAGTGGACTATAACCCTCCTGTCCAGTGGACTATAACCCTCCTCTAACCTCCTGTCCAGTGGACTATAACCCTCCCCTAACTTCCTGTCCAGTGGACTATAACCCTCCCCTAACTTCCTGTCCAGTGGACTATAACCCTCCCCTAACTTCCTGTCCAGTGAACTATAACCCTCCCCTAACTTCCTGTCCAGTGGCAGTGTGAGGTTCCAAGTCTGTGATTCAAAGCAGGTTGATGTTGTTTGTCATGAATCTTTCCCTGGAGGCAGAACTGAGTGAATTCCGCTAGATGGGCCAGCTGCAATGCTTATAGTCCACTGGATGGTTAGGGTTAGCAGTGTGGTTAAGGTTAGCAGTGTGGTTAAGGTTAAGGTTAGCAGTGTGGTTAGGGTTAGCAGTGTGGTTAGGGTTAGGGTTAGCAGTGTGGTTAAGGTTAGCAGTGTGGTTAATGTTAGGGTTAGCAGTGTGGTTAGGGTTAGCAGTGTGGTTAGGGTTAGCAGTGTGGTGGTTAGGGTTAGCAGTGTGGTTAAGGTTAGCAGTGTGGTTAATGTTAGGGTTAGCAGTGTGGTTAGGGTTAGCAGTGTGGTTAGGGTTAGCAGTGTGGTTAAGGTTAGCAGTGTGGTTAAGGTTAGCAGTGTGGTTAAGGTTAGCAGTGTGGTTAAGGTTAGCAGTGTGGTTAGGGTTAGCAGTGTGGTTAGGGTTAGGGTTACCAGTGTGGTTAGGGTTAGCAGTGTGGTTAAGGTTAGGGTTAGCAGTGTGGTTAATGTTAGTGTTAGCAGTATGGTTAAGGTCAGGGTTAGCAGTATGGTTAAGGTTAGACATTAGGGTTAGCAGTGTGGTTAGGGTTAGCAGTGTGGTTAATGTTAGGGTTAGCAGTGTGGTTAATTTTAGGGTTAGCAGTATGGTTAAGGTCAGGGTTAGCAGTGTGGTTAGTGTTAGCAGTATGGTTAAGGTTAGACATTAGGGTTAGCAGTGTGGTTAGGGTTAGCAGTGTGGTTAATGTTATGGTTAGCAGTGTGGTTAATGTTAGGGTTAGCAGTGTGGTTAATGTTAGTGTTAGCAGTATGGTTAAGGTTAGACATTAGGGTTAGCAGTGTGGTTAAGGTTAGGGTTAGCAGTGTGGTTAATGTTAGACATTAGGGTTAGCAGTATGGTTAAGGTTAGACATTAGGGTTAGCAGTATGGTTAAGGTCAGGGTTAGCAGTGTGGTTAATGTTAGTGTTAGCAGTATGGTTAAGGTTAGACATTAGGGTTAGCAGTGTGGTTAGGGTTAGCAGTGTGGTTAATGTTATGGTTAGCAGTGTGGTTAATGTTATGGTTAGCAGTGTGGTTAAGGTTAGGGTTAGCAGTGTGGTTAGGGTTAGGGTTAGCAGTGTGGTTAAGGTTAGCAGTGTGGTTAAGGTTAGAGTTAAGGTTAGCAGTGTGGTTAGGGTTAAGGTTAGCAGTGTGGTTAAGGTTAGCAGTGTGGTTAGGGTTAAGGTTAGCAGTGTGGTTAAGGTTAGAGTTAAGGTTAGCAGTGTGGTTAAGGTTAGCAGTGTGGTTAAGGTTAGAGTTAAGGTTAGCAGTGTGGTTAGGGTTAAGGTTAGTGTTATCACACCTGTTCATTGCTATATCTTTAGCTCTTCTTTTACCATGGCAGATTCCTAACCATAATCCTCCGCCTCCCCAGGTGTCCAAAGCGGCAGCGGACCTGATGGCGTATTGCGACGCCCACATACGTGAGGACCCCCTCATCGTGCCCGTGCCCGCCTCGGAGAACCCCTTCCGGGAGAAGAAGTTATTCTGCACCATCCTCTGATGCCCAGTAGGGGGCAGACCAGCCTTAGGCCGGGCCCTGGTTCAGGCGTGGAATAATGCCTGGCGTCTCCTCTTCTGTCTTCACCGTACCTGAAGCTAACAACACGCTGTGAACGTAACCAGGAAGTGACTGCCCTTTCAGCCTTGTAGTTTTTCAACTTTTAGATTTTTTTTTCTTTTTTCTAATGTTCTTCATTAAAAAAAATCTTCATGAAAAGGCATCTGATAGAAGTAAATTCATCCACAAATATAATTAGACATATCACAAATGTTATGATATAATCTTGAAGCCCATTGAAAAGATGGGGACAGTAAAGTGGAAGTGATCATCCCTTTCACAGTGAACTAACTTTACTACCGCTGGCATAACATCTTACTGGCTACTGTTGAATTGAAGTTGCCAGGTACACACTGTTGTCGTTGGTCAGCTCTGTCCCTAGAGGCTGAAGGGTTGGGTGGGTTAGATACCTTTTACATCTGGCAACCCAGTGAGCTTGTTTGAGTGTAAAAGTCCCACTCCAGTTATTTGAGAACTTTTCCCTTTGGAAAAATGATATTCCAAGTAATAAATACATTAAAGTACAACAACCAAAATGTTTAAAAGCAAAATGTAGTTTTATTATTTATTTATTTTTTACACACAATTGCGAAATTCAAGGAGATGGTTTAATGCTGCCCTCTGTGATCAGCCTGCCCCCCTTTGCTTGAGGAAACAATAGAGCAGTAATTGAGGACAAAAGAGAGAGGCCCCCCTACTGTCATGAGGATACCTGAAGCACCTTTTGAGATGTACCCTTTGTTAAGTAAATCATGTGATAAATGAGGTTCTAGGGAGGCTGGAGTGGGTCTTTAACGTCTCCTGTATCTTTGATAGGTTGGTTATTAGTGTTTTGGTTTGCAAAATTCTGGTAGCTTTCCTCAAAATGTGCAAGTTTTTTGAGAAATCCTGGTTGGAAGATTACGAGGGGCAATACGCAGGAAACCAGTAATCCTCCGACAATGATTTATAGAAAACCAGCGAATTTGGGGAAAGTTCCCAGAATTTTGCAACCTTATTGTTGCTTATTTGTTGGTTGTTAGAGAACAGCCTCGATTAGTGCTTTATGATGAGATTTTTTTTATTATCAAATGTTTTCTTTTCTTTTATTATGCTAGATGATTTTATTTACATGCCTCAGGAAACAAACAAACGGTGGTATTTTTTTATTTGATATAGTCGTTCATCTTAAATGTTCTTCGAGTGTATACCCATGATGTGTATAAAGCATGTTAGTTCCCACTCTCCATTTCTCCATAACATAGTCCCATCTGTTGATATAGTGTACCACATATCCCTTTCATATACAGACAAATCCCCCTATTTTAAACATGCCAGCTTTTTTATACCAGCTCTTTTGTATATCTGAAAGGTGTAGTGGGTAAAAAACAAGGATAAATAAAACCCACCTAAAGACCTAGTTGTGATTCCTGCATTTTCACAGACCCCGTAACCAACATGCAGGTATCAGGTCTCTGTGAATGCTTCTCTGCTTTTTTTGCAGGTAAATTCATTAATACTTCCATTGTTTAACACCTCGCTAACTTGAAAGGCAAACAGCCCCCATGGTTTAACCACACTCCCCACCCCTCCGAATTTGCCAGCTACCCACTGATATGTATTAAAGGGGTATACCTGCAGGAAAGTGGTCAATAAGGGTCTGTTTGAAAGGGGCTCATATAAAATTACCTTTTCTTTGTTTTACAGGTAATATACCACGTCTTCTGTCTGAAATGGGTAAAAGAGATGGAATAGTTGTATCTCTATAGAGTGCACTATGGACAGCTGTCAACTCTGGGCCAACACATCTCGTACACACCTGAGCCCCTGTTCACTATGTATGGTTAGACTCAGGTGTAACATCCAACGAGCAGTGATTCTAACCAGACAACTAAATATTAAGACACATTATACAGTTATTATACTACATACATATTTAATCTCACCCTTAATCCTCATCATATAGGATCTTACTACTGGTGTCCCCCAGGGCTCTGTACTAGGTCCTCTAATACCTCACTACTGGTGTCCCCCAGGGCTCTGTACTAGGTCCTCTTTAGTGTCTCATTACTGGTGTCCCCCAGGGCTCTGTACTAGGTCCTCTAATACCTCATTACTGGTGTCCCCCAGGGCTCTGTACTAGGTCCTCTTTAGTGTCTCGTTACTGGTGTCCCCCAGGGCTCTGTACTAGGTCCTCTTTAGTGTCTCATTACTGGTGTCCCCCAGGGCTCTGTACTAGGTCCTCTTTAGTGTCTCATTACTGGTGTCCCCCAGGGCTCTGTACTAGGTTCTCTTTAGTGTCTCATTACTGGTGTCCCCCAGGGCTCTGTACTAGGTCCTCTTTAGTGTCTCATTACTGGTGTCCCCCAGGGCTCTGTACTAGGTCCTCTTTAGTGTCTCATTACTGGTGTCCCCCAGGGCTCTGTACTAGGTCCTCTTTAGTGTCTCATTACTGGTGTCCCCCAGGGCTCTGATGACAAACCAGTCTATCCTGCTTTAACTGCAGAACATAAACATTTTGCCCAAAACGTCTGATATATTGAACTTTACTATCACTTTTCTATGTTGTTTATTCCTTTGTTTTATTATAAACTGCTTCATTTGTTTCCTGAGCCTGTTTCTTTTTCCTATCTATATGTTGCCTGTTCTGTCCTGAGTGAGTGAATGAATGGTTGTGAATGGCAAGTCTTTATACCAAACAGCCAACCAACCCAAGGCCTGCATGATCCCTCTGTGCTCCATCCAGGTCTAGGATTGTTCAATTACGGTAACTTCACCAGGATTCCAGATTTCCTGCTGATTTCGGGAATCTTACAACTGGGATTTCGGGAAAACCTGGGAATTTTGGGAAGGTTACCGGAAATGTCTGACATTCTCTTATTTTGTCGACAGGGTGGAAGTATTTTAGAGGGTGCGTCAGAAATGGCCCCCTATTCCCTATATAGTGCACTACTTTAGACCAGAGCCCTATTCCCTAATAGGGCACTACTTTAGACCAGAGCCCTATGGCACCCTATTTCCTATATTAGTGCACTACTTTAGACCAGGGCTCTGGTCAAAATAAGTGCACTATATAGGGAATAGAGTGCCATTTGGGACTTAGCCAGAGTGCGCAGTACAGTCAATCAGTGTGTAAGTCATCAGTGGATGTAGGAGGCCTATTCTCTACCACACTGTCAACCCAAAGGCTTTTATTTTGTTTTCAAAAAGCACAATGTGTCAAAGCATTTCCTGTTCGTGGTGGTAGATACCTATTTAGCACATTTTTACAAAAAAACAGATAAAAAAATATTCTTGTTATTAGTTGTATTTATTATTATTATTATTATTGTTGTACTATATCTGTGGCACAGCACTGACAATTACAACATCATGGTGTGTAGTGCTACTGATTTGGAGATTGTATGATACTTAGGTTTAAACCGTTTATAAAATGTGTGATTGATACTCCTGAGTATTTTTTAACAATAACTAATATAAGGGTCTGTTTACATGTTATATGATCCCTTTTTATGGTTCAGGTTTCATCTGCTTCAACACTTTACATTCTGTAAATAATCAAATTAAAACGTTTTTGTTTAGGCTTGCAAAATTCGAATAACGTTTTCAAAATTCTCACGTTTTCCCAGAAGTCCCGGTTGTAAAATTCACAAAAGTAGGAGGGAATAAGCAACAAATACAGACTTCGCAAGGATTTCAGGAAAATCTGGGAATTTTTGGGAAAGTTACCGTAATTTTGCAACCCTGTTTTTGTTGTTGTTGTTGGTACTTTACAATAGTAGCCTAGTGTTTCCTCATTAGGTATCATACATCTTTCCTAGCCTGTGTTACCAGTCTGTTTGTGCCATCCTGACACTCTTTGGTACCCAAGCTACACAATTCCTTGAACTGTCCTAGAACTGTCACTGAAACCAGATATTGGACTTAAGTCAGACTTTAGTTGTGTTTGTGTGAACTCTTCGGGGTCTCTAATCCAACAGACCTCAGTTAAAAGGGTGGTGCCAAATCTGAACATGAAACATGGGCTAAGTCCCAAATGGCACCCTATTCCCTACAATAGTGCACTACTTTAGACCAGAGCCCTATGTAGTGTCCTATGGGCCCTGGCCAAAATAGTGCACTATAAAGGGAGTAGGGTGCCATTTGGAACATACACATGGATTTCATGTCTCAAACGTGAACTTTGCACGGATTTATTTCTGACTGAGGAATCTTATGATGAGAAATATTGCCTATTTTAATGTCTTTGTTCCAAATGGCACCTTATTCCCTATGGGCCCTGGTCAAAAGCAGAGGACTATAAAGGGAATCGAGTGCGATTTAGGATCCAACAATGTATAGATGATGGGTGCTTTACTTAATGCACATATTGTGTAGAGGTTTGGTTGCTTTACTTAAGGTTGTGTAGACGCGCAGCTGTACAAATCAATGGAATTACTTATTTAAAAAAAAAAAAAAATGTATAAATGAATTGCAGGCTTTGTATTAACCCCCTAGCTGGATCAACATGAATTAAAGGAAATGGCAACCCAAGTGGTCCGTGGTCCCTTTTTCTATAATATATTTTATTATTTAAATTCATGTACAGTACCAGTCAAAAGTCTGGACACACCTCCTCATTCAAGGGTTTTTCTTTATTTTTTACTATTTTCTACATTGTAGAATAATAGTGAAGACATCAAAACTATGAAATAACACATGGAATCATGTAGTAACCAAAAAAAGTGTTAAACAAATCAAAATATATTTTATATTTGAGATTCTTCAAAGTAGCCACCCTTTGCCTTGATGACAGCTTTGCACACTTGTGGCATTCTCTCAACCAGCTTCATGAGGTAGTCACCTGGAATACATTTCAATTAACAGGTGTGCCTTGTTAAATGTTAATTTGTGGAATGTCTTTCCTTCTTAATGTGTTTGAGCCAATCAGTTGTGTTGTGACAAGGTAGGGTTGGTATACAGAAGATAGCCCTATTTGGTAAAAGACCAAGTCCATATTATGGCAAGAACAGCTCAAATAAGCAAAGAGAAATGACAGTCCATCATTACTTAAAGACATGAAGGTCAGTCAATGCGGAAAACTTCAAGAACTTTGAACGTTACTTCAAGTGCAGTCCAAAAACCATTAAGCGCTATGATGAAACTGGCTCTCATGAGGACAGCCACAGGAAAGGAAGACCCAGAGTTACCTCTGCTGCAGAGGATAAGTTCATTAGAGTTACCAGCCTCAGAAATTGCAGCGTTCAAGTAACAGACGCATGTCAACATCAACTGTTCAGAGGAGACTGTGTGAATCAGGCCTTCATGGTTGAATTGCTGCAAAGAAACCACTACTAAAGGACACCAATAAGAAGAGACTTGCTTGGGCCAAGAAACACAAGCAATGGACATTAGACTGGTGGAAATCTGTCCTTTGTTTTAATGAATCTAAATTTGAGATATTTGGTTCCAACCGCCGTGTCTTTGTGAGAGTACTCTTTGGGAGTAGGTGAACGGATGATCTCCACATGTGTGGTTCGTAACATGAAGCATGTAGGAGGAGGTGTGATGGTATGGGGATGCTTTGCTGGTGACCCTGTCTGTGATTTATTTAGAATTCAAGGCACACTTAAACAGCATGGCTACCACAGCATTCTTCAGTGATACGCCATCCCATCTGGTTTGGGCTTAGTGGGACTATCATTTGTTTTTCAACAGGACAATGATCCAAAACACACCTCCAGGCTGTGTAAGGGTTATTTGACCAAGGAGAGTGATGGAGTGCTGCATCAGATGACCTGGCCTCCACAATCACTCCTGACCTCAACCCAATTGAGATGGTTTGGGATGAGTTGGACCGCAGAGTGAAGGAAAAGCAGCCAACAAGTGTTCAGCATATGTGGGAAGACTGTTGGAAAAGCATTCCAGGTGAAACTGGTTGAGAGAATGCAAAGAGTGTGTAAAGGGTGGCTGCTTTGAAGAATCTAAAATATATTTTGATTTGTTTAACACTTGTTTTGGTTACTACATGATTCCATATGTGTTATTTCATAGTGTTGGTGTCTTCACTTATTCAACAATGTAGAAAATAGTAAAAATAAAGAAAAACCCTGAATGAGTAGGTGTGTCCAACATTTGACTGGTACTGTATATACATGTAACAATACTAGCATTGCTTAAAGATCAGTAATAGCCTACTACTACTGTATGTTGAAATCTCAATGATAAAATAGGACCGCTCCCAGTTGCACAAATATTTTGTTGTTTTAGCGACCTGTGGCGTAATGACTACAGCACTTCATATCCCAGAAAACATAGCGGTTCGATGTCTGCACTTCCATTGGTTGAATGACCATCGTCATCAGAACAGGAGCGAGGCAGACATGTGACATTTAGCACAGAAATGTACAAGAGGCACATACCGTTTTATGCTACACACAGATAACAACACACCACTACCGTACCCAGTTTATAGCCTACTCGTTAACCGTTGGCATCTCCACCAAGCGATCCGTCCATGCGAAGCCTAGCCTTGCTTCTAGTTCCGTGTGTTGTCGCGGTAGTGGTGCACTTCTGGTTGTGGACAAACAGAGCGACCATCTCGTTGGAGAAAGATTATGGTACTGTAATATTTTCATTCTGTCAACTTTTTCTCTAGCTGTGTTGAAACCGCTCATTGGAATATACATTGTTTAGTTGGACTAGACAATTATAAAAATATACTGAAAATGTTTATACTGTATTTTGTCTCGTGGATTTCGGGACCACGTCTTTATAACAATTAATTAGTGATGAGACCAGAATCACACTCACAAAATAAAAGGTTCCTGGAGTATCCTTTAGGGGTTCGTTACATTGAAACTGTGGGGGAACATCTATAAGTTTGGGGTTAACTGCCTATTATAATGATTCATAATAATACGCACAACACCATATTTTAGTTCTCCGTTTTTTATTGTTTTATTCTGCTTTGCCACTAAAATAATAATCACAATATGAGGTAAACTCCCAGTAGAGCCTCAAGTCTAATGGGTATATCCTCTGCCGTGTTTGATGTTAATGTTCTCCGTATCCATAGCCAGAATGATTTTTGCAGTGCATGGTAATTGAACAGGTTTCCTGTTTTTATATTCGTCAGAGGTGTAGGGAAGGTGAAGTCTGTCAATTCTAAAAAATAGTAATTATACAGATGTTTAACAAAACATGCACACAACAGTATTCATACCTTGGTTTTTGTGGTGAATGTGAAACCGTTTTGATTATGGTCTTTATACACATACCTTGACCATAATGTAGAGGCCTTATGGGATTTTAATTGAAGAGGTGAGGATGGTAAATGTGATCTGCAGACCAATAGACATACCTTAGTATGCCTCCTCGTCTGTATACCTACAGACACAAAAGTGAGTAGTTAAGTCATCTGCTCCCAATACAGCTAGCCTTCAACATATTCTTAACTCTTTGTTGATTGATATCCAATTTACTGTTTTTAGAAAGATTTGCACAAATATGAAAATATAGATGGTATCATCACAAAACAATATTGATTTAAATCATATAAGGGATACACCTTAAGTTGAGGAGATCTTTACATTGCTAAGTGACTGCACCTGCTGTCAATCCAAATGTTTGTTGGGTTCCTGCGAGAACCCCCACCAGCTAAGGAGGTTCCTCGACGAATTCCACCTCCTATGGGGTTCTTGGAGGAACCTTTTTTGGTGGCAATTTTCAGAGCCAAGAACTTTGAGGTTCTTAGAAGGAACTTTGAGGTTCTTAAAGGACCCTTGTTGAACCCTGAATTTTTAGCGTGCAATTCAACCATTTATATAGAATGTGATATCTAGAATGTAATATCTACAACACAGCAATACCCATGATACTCTGCGGCAGAACCCCAATACTAGGGTGTTAGGGGACAAAATGAACCTGTGGTTCTGGTGTTGTACTTTGTATTCCATGTTATAGAGAAGCGTGTCATGAACACACAACTTTCTTTCATGTGGATAGAATTTTTCCATTGGTGAGATCTTATTTTCAAATTGTCGGACAAGGTTGCAGACAGGTCAATGTTAATCCCTAGTCCAGGGGTAGGCAACCCTGTTGAGTGCCACAGATACTTCATGATTTTGTTCCAACTAGGCACCACGCCAGGGGTGCGTTCAGTTCGCTTGAAAGTTTGCTACGTTGCGGAATGGTTTGTACTGAACAACACATTTTCCCCAAACATTCTTGTTGGTTCTTGAACATATTTTGAGATACTGCACGTTTGCTCCGTTCGGTGGTTTGTGCAATGAGTGATGTTTTTAAAGGGCAGCGGTTCATTTGGAATTCACTATCCAAACCTCTCCCCTGTTTTTATCTGGTCATTGAGTAAAGCACAGTTTCCATTCAATTAAACGTTATATTACGTTGTGATGTACTGAACGCAGCCCTGACCAACTGAGCTAATTGATCAGTTCAGTGATTGCAGAAATTCAACACACCTGGTCTTCCAGCTTTGGTTAAATCAAAAACATGAAGTGGCTGCATCACTCCTGGTCCTGGACTGCCGCTGCCGCCAAGTCACTGCCGCCAAGTCACTGCCGCAGGCGCCAAATCACTGCCGCCAAGTCACTGCCGCCAAGTCACTGCCGCAGGCGCCAAGTCACTGCCGCCAAGTCACTGCCGCAGGCGCCAAGTCACTGCCGCCAAGTCACTGCCGCCAAGTCACCGCCGCAGGCGCCAAGTCACTGCCGCCAAGTCACTGCCGCAGGCGCCAAGTCACTGCTCTTGCTTCTTAAATTCAACACGTTTTGTCCAATATCTCAAGATGGGGTGGTCATATTGTTATGACATTCGCAGGGCTGATGTAGAACACATATTCAAATAAAAGTAACAATGATACATTAAAATGCGGTATTATGCGATTTGGGCACTTAATATGCAAATTAGGAATTATGGAATACAGTAATTTATGGTAGGTTGGTCATATTTTTTTTTATTGTCATTTCTTTCCACAAATAAAACATTGTACAGCATAAAAACATTGAGCATGACATCCAGACATAGCACATACACAGGCAAATATTATCTCACAAGCTACTATACAGAACTAAATGGGTTCACAAGCGACAGTCATCACCTCCCAGTCTTAGACACATGACAACTCAGAGTAGGACCCTTCTACATTCTAAGGATTACTCTGGCTGCTGTAACGACACCGACACCAAATTCCTCATTTGTTACATTAGATAACTCTGTTCTATCGGCCAGAGACATATTCTCAGTGAAACTGGAATTGTTAACCCCATCCATTCCTCCAGATATTTCAAAACAACCGTCCAGAAAAGTTGCACTAATGTACATTACCAATATTGCGTGGAATAATGTCCCAGTGTGTTTTTGGCATTTCCAACACATCAGATGGTCAGCCCCATCTAATGAAGCCTTGTTGGGGTCCAATAAAACCTATATAGTGTCTTCTATTGCGTATGTTTCCCCCTGGCTTCCTTTATGTTCCTCCTTGAGCTGGACAAGATCTTTAACCAGGTACCATCCTCAATTTCACACGTAAGGTCAATTTGCCATATTGTTCTGAGGTTTTTGCATTCTTTACCCTGCTGATGACTAAATATTGAGTATAAAATGGCTGCTTTATGTTCGTGTAATTCCAAATGCTCAGCTACTGGGTTATTTCCTGGATGTTGTTGATAGCCGGTTTACAAACATTCTCTCTATTGTACATTTTTTCCAAAATGTGCCTTGTCTCCCACATTTTGTTTTAACCAAATCTGAGTATGACATTAAAACATCTTCATTGTACAGATCACCTTTTAGTATGAATTCCTTTCATTAGCCAACAGACTTCTCCCCTGTAAGACTGTGACAGAGTATCAACAGACCTCTCCCCTGTAAGACTGTGACAGAGTATCAACAGACCTCTCCCCTGTGAGACTGTGACAGAGTATCAACAGACCTCTCCCCTGTAAGACTGTGACAGAGTATCAACAGACTTCTCCCCAAAAAGACTGTGACAGAGTATCAACAGACCTCTCCCCTGTAAGACTGTGACAGAGTATCAACAGACCTCTCCCCAATGAGACTGTGACGGAGTATCAACAGACCTCTCCCCTGTAAGACTGTGACGGAGTATCAACAGACCTCTCCCCTGTGAGACTGTGACGGAGTATCAACAGACCTCTCCCCTGTGAGACTGTGACGGAGTATCAACAGACCTCTCCCCAATAAGACTGTGACGGAGTATCAACAGACCTCTCCCCTGTAAGACTGTGACGGAGTATCAACAGACCTCTCCCCTGTAAGACTGTGACAGAATATCAACAGACTTCTCCCCTGTAAGACTGTGACAGAGTATCAACAGGGGTGAAAGGATAACTTTGTTCCCGTTCTATTGTTATCCAAGCCAGCATCCCTTTTACCCCAATGATTTAGCCATTTCAAATCATAAATGGTACAAGCTAACATCTGGTGAAGCCTCCTACATCCCTTGGTGAGCACATCTTCATATGAATCCAGTTTTTTTTCTTTCTTTCCCACAAAGTATTTAGTTAATTTGTCATATTGTTTAAAATACCGATCTGGAAAATTCATAGGTGATATTATTAAATTGATGGACCACAGCCATTTTAATCACGTTGATCTTTCCCCATAAAAGTAAAAAAATATATTTTCCCTTTTTTTATTTTATTATTATTTTGTTTTTTATTGGTCTTAATCTTGACTAGTGGTGGCACAAAAATGTCACCTCCAAATTTGAGCTCAACTTAATACCCAAATATTTCATCCCAGTATAAACCTATTTGAAATGAAATGGGGTAACGGTTCCAGAGTAACATTTGGCATTGCGTCCGAATTATTCAAATTAATTTTGTAGCCTGACAAACTACGATATGATTCAATACAAGTAAGTAATGGTGGTACAGACTGAAGAGGATCAGAGCGCAGCAGTAGAATATTGTCTGCATGCATAAGCAGCTTGTGTTCTGTTCTTCCTCTGGATCTGTGCTCATCATTGTTGCAAGAGGCACTAAAACTGGTAAATAGGAGAGGGGAGAGGGAGCAACCCTGCCTTGTGCCTCTAGAAAGACAAAAAAAAGGAGATATTTCCATTCGTAAGTTCTGTTGCTTTAGGATTGGAATAGAGGACCCCTATCCATTTTCAAAAGTCAGGTCCAAAAGCAAATTTTTCTAGGGTTCTTAAGAGAAGCCCACTCTACCCTATCAAATGCCTTCTCAGCGGCCTCCCGGGTGGCGCAGTGGTCTAAGGCACTGCTTCACAGTGCTAGCTGTGCCACCAGGGATTCTGGAATCGAGCCCAGGCTCTGTTGCAGCCGGCCGCGACCGGGAGGCCCATGGGGCGGCGCACAATTGGCCCAGCGTCGTCCGGGTTAGGGAGGGTTTGGCTGGCAGGGATATCCTTGTCTCATCGCGCACTAGCGACTCCTGTGGCGGGCCGGATGCAGTGCACGCTGACACGGTCGCCAGGTGTACAGTGTTTCCTCCGACACATTGGTGCGGCTGGCTTCCGGGTTGGATGTACATTGTGTCAAGAAGCAGTGGGGTTGGGTTGTGTTTCGGAGGACGCATGGCTCTCGACCTTCGCCTTCCGTCCGTACGGGAGTTGCAGCGAAGAGACAAGACTACCTACCACTTGGATATCACGAAATTGGGGAGAAAAGGGGTAAAAAAAAATAAATGCCTTCTCAGCATCTAAGGAGACCGCAGCGGTAGGAACTATATTTGAGTGGTTTAACCACATGAGATGTAAGAGCCTCCTCATATCTTCTTTTTCTTAATAAATCCTACTTGGTCACTATGTATGATATTAGGTAGTGCCTTCTCTAAGCGCATCGCAAGAGTCTTACAATCCACATTCAGGAGGCTGATGCCTCTAAAATCCCCAGGTTCTGTAGTATCTCCTGTTTAGGAATCCGCGATATTAAAGGTGTCCGGAGCCAGTTTTAAATGCCTCCTGGTAAACCACTATCAATACAGGTACAAGGATGTCAATATACTTTTTATAATATTCTACAGGAAGGCTGTCCAGACCTGGTGATTTCCCTGCTTTCATAGATAAAATGGCGTCTCTAACCTCCCCTTCTGTTATAGTACAGTCCAGGTCCTCTACCTGGCTATCTGATAATCTAGATAATTATATACCAGACAAAGTATCCATGTCTTTGGGGCTCGCTGAACAGGAGGATGTATATACATCTTTATGAAAACGTTGAAACACACTTTATCTCTTTGGATGAGGTCACCGGAACTGTCTTCTTAATTGCTGGAATTATATTTGTTATTCTAAGTGTTCCTCATTCTTAGTTGTCTTGCTAGTAGCCTGCCTGTCTTCTCACCTCTCTCATAAAAACTGGTTCTAAGCCTAAACAGTGCATTTTCTGCCTTTAAATTTTTTTTTTGTATTTAACCTTTTATTTTACTAGGCAAGTCCAGTTAAGAACAAACTCTTATTTACAATGACGGACGAAGCTGGGCCTATGGGACTCCCAATCACAGCCATATGTGATACAGCCTGGATTCGAACCAGGGACTGTGGTGACGCCTCATGCACTGAGATGCAGTGCCTTAGACCGCTGCGCCACTCAGGAGCCCAAGTTAGACATTTCGTGCAACTGAAATTTTCATTTGCAGTCATTTTGAAATGTGCTCTCTGTGAAATGTCAATTCCCTTTCCAAGATGCGCTTCTAATCTGTTTAGTCTTTCAGCCCTTGATCTCTTCTTTTTGGACGCATGTGCAATTATTTTCCCTGTCTTACATGTTTTAGAGGTTTCCCATACTTTGGAAATATTTTCAGTTGAGCCCATGTTGATCTCAAAAAAGGATCTAAGATCATCTGCTAGTGACTGGCTAAATATCTCCTAGTAATAGCATGGTGTTGAGTCTAAATCTACCCTTCCTCTGCTAGTGACTGGCTAAATATCTCCTAGTAATAGCATGGTGTTGAGTCTAAATCTACCTTTCCTCTGCTAGTGACTGGCTAAATATCTCCTAGTAATAGCATGGTGTTGAGTCTAAATCTACCTTTCCTCTGCTAGTGACTGGCTAAATATCTCCTAGTAATAGCATGGTGTTGAGTCTAAATCTACCCTTCCTCTGCTAGTGACTGGCTAAATATCTCCTAGTAATAGCATGGTGTTGAGTCTAAATCTACCCTTCCTCTGCTAGTGACTGGCTAAATATCTCCTAGTAATAGCATGGTGTTGAGTCTAAATCTACCCTTCCTCTGCTAGTGACTGGCTAAATATCTCCTAGTAATAGCATGGTGTTGAGTCTAAATCTACCTTTCCTCTGCTAGTGACTGGCTAAATATCTCCTAGTAATAGCATGGTGTTGAGTCTAAATCTACCCTTCCTCTGCTAGTGACTGGCTAAATATCTCCTAGTAATAGCATGGTGTTGAGTCTAAATCTACCTTTCCTCTGCTAGTGACTGGCTAAATATCTCCTAGTAATAGCATGGTGTTGAGTCTAAATCTACCCTTCCTCTGCTAGTGACTGGCTAAATATCTCCTAGTAATAGCATGGTGTTGAGTCTAAATCTACCCTTCCTCTGCTAGTGACTGGCTAAATATCTCCTAGTAATAGCATGGTGTTGAGTCTAAATCTACCTTTCCTCTGCTAGTGACTGGCTAAATATCTCCTAGTAATAGCATGGTGTTGAGTCTAAATCTACCCTTCCTCTGCTAGTGACTGGCTAAATATCTCCTAGTAATAGCATGGTGTTGAGTCTAAATCTACCCTTCCTCTGCTAGTGACTGGCTAAATATCTCCTAGTAATAGCATGGTGTTGAGTCTAAATCTACCCTTCCTCTGCTAGTGACTGGCTAAATATCTCCTAGTAATAGCATGGTGTTGAGTCTAAATCTACCCTTCCTCTGCTAGTGACTGGCTAAATATCTCCTAGTAATAGCATGGTGTTGAGTCTAAATCTACCTTTCCTCTGCTAGTGACTGGCTAAATATCTCCTAGTAATAGCATGGTGTTGAGTCTAAATCTACCCTTCCTCTGCTAGTGACTGGCTAAATATCTCCTAGTAATAGCATGGTGTTGAGTCTAAATCTACCCTTCCTCTGCTAGTGACTGGCTAAATATCTCCTAGTAATAGCATGGTGTTGAGTCTAAATCTACCCTTCCTCTGCTAGTGACTGGCTAAATATCTCCTAGTAATAGCATGGTGTTGAGTCTAAATCTACCCTTCCTCTGCTAGTGACTGGCTAAATATCTCCTAGTAATAGCATGGTGTTGAGTCTAAATCTACCCTTCCTCTGCTAGTGACTGGCTAAATATCTCCTAGTAATAGCATGGTGTTGAGTCTAAATCTACCTTTCCTCTGCTAGTGACTGGCTAAATATCTCCTAGTAATAGCATGGTGTTGAGTCTAAATCTACCCTTCCTCTGCTAGTGACTGGCTAAATATCTCCTAGTAATAGCATGGTGTTGAGTCTAAATCTACCTTTCCTCTGCTAGTGACTGGCTAAATATCTCCTAGTAATAGCGTGGTGTTGAGTCTAAATCTACCTTTCCTCACATTTTCAGAGTTTATATCAACATAGAGTTACATGTTGAGGGCAATGGGCCCAGTCTGGCAATCAATCACATTATTAACCATGAAATTAGATATCGAGAAATCTATTCTGGAGTTTTTTATGACCGTGGGAGAGAATATACTTTTGTTCTATCATTAGGATGGCCTAATCTCTATATGTCTTTAAGGCCCATATCTTTACATTTACATATATCAATCATATTGTCCATCACTTGGTTAAAGTCTCCATTTAAGGACAATCTGCCCCTTCATATTTACCAGTATAACGTTGACCTCGTGACAAAAAAATCAGGGTCCTTATGTTGCGTAACACTACCTTAATCCCATGTATAAGAGCTTCAATGCAGATTAGCCTGCCATGCTCGTCAGAGTACCTTCAACAAGACTTAATTTAGTAATCAGAATAATCACCCCCATTTTGTTTTGGAATTAAATCAGCTATGATACACTTCTGCAACCTCCTTTTTAAATGTCAGTGCCTCTGTATCTGTAAAATGTTTATTTTTATTTAACATTTTATTTATTTCATCTTTATTTAACCAGGTAGGCCAGTTGAGAACAAGTTCTCATTTACAACTTGTGACCTGGCCAAGATAAAGCGAAGCAGTTTGACTCAAACAACACAGAGTTACACATAAACAAACGTACAGTCAATAACACAATAGAAACATCTATGTACAGTTTGTGCAAATGTAGGGAGGCAATAAATAGACCATAAAGGTGAAATAATTACAATTTAGCAATGTGATTCCTGTATGAACACAATATCCGCCTGTTTTGATTTTAAATGTGTAAATCTTTTCCCTCTTCACTTGGTTACCACAACCCTTTATATTCCAAGAGATTATGTTTACATAACCATTATCCATATTTGCTCTGAGTAGTTAGTTACAGCCTGTGATCATGAAGTATCCCATTTAACAGGTGCCAACTCTAATGAACATTATTATATAACCTTGAGTAGTTACAGCCTGTGAAGTATCCCATTTAACAGGTGACAACTCTAATAAACATCATATATAAACCATGATTAGTTACAGCCTGTGATCATGAAGTATCCCATTTTTAACAGGTGACAACTCTAATAAACATCATATATAATGTCCCAGTATATGCTCCAGCTGTACAATAAAACAGTGAAGTAAATGTAGAAAAACAAAGCAACTAGGAACGTAACGTTGCTTCTCGACGAGTCAATCATCACAGAACGATCTTTTTGATGCTACGGAAGATAACCTGCAGTGTCGACTCAAAATTCCTTCTGGTTCGTGAAAGGCTACATGAGCAACACTCCCCAGAGTCCCACAAACACACGGGCTACCTTCATGTTGTATAGTAAACGGCATACAATTCGACTTGTATTTTACCATGTCTCATCTTTGTTATCTAGGCTTAAACGCCTTGCTCTAGCAAGAATCTCTCTGCCTCCACGTTGTCCTTGAACATACTTTTCTTTCCCTTCCCAAGTAAAGAGCAGGGTGGGAATGCCAGCGTCGCCTGACGTTCTTCTCGTGTCGTTGTTTCTTCGCCGTTTCTTCTTCTTCCTCTTCATTCTTCATTGCCAGTTCCTTGGACAGGTCCGGAGAGAAAAAGACAGCCGGCGGCCTTCCCACTGAACGCCACCCTTTTCTGTCGCTGCTTTATGTACCTCGACCCGGGCTGTAGATCGTAGGAATTGAATGACAACCGTTCTCGTGTCCATTCTCATTCAGGCATGGGTAAGCTGTGATGGGTTCGTTCAATTTCGAATTCGTGCCTGTCGCCAAATCCTTCTGTGATGATTTTCTGCTCACACGAGATTAGTCATAAATCTTCAATGTTCCAAACTGAGAATTACTTTGTCTTCAGAAATGCAATGGAACGCAAGCTAACTATCTCACGTGAAGGCGCGTGGTCAGCTCATGCCACTCTGCCAGACCACTGACTCATTCCCCCCTCCTTTATAGTAGAAGCATCAAACAAGGTTCTAAAGACTCTTGACATCTAATGGAAGCCTTAGGAAGTGCAATATGATCCCATTTCCACTATCTTGGATAGGCAAAGAGTTGAAACACTACAAACCTCAGATTTCCCACTTCCTGGTTGGATTTTTGTCTCAGATTTTTGCCTGCCATGAGTTCTGTTATACTCAGACATCATTCAAACAGTTTTAGAAACTTCAGAGTGTTTTCCATCCAAATCTACTAATTATATGCATATTCTAGCTTTTAGGACTGAGTAGCAGGCAGTTTACTCTGGGCACCTTTTTATCCAAGCTACTCAATACTGCCCCCCTGTCCCAAAGAAGTTAAGGACTGGCAGATGGGTGTGGCCCACTCACTCACCTTGACCGGCTCCAGTACTTTGTTCTTAACTAGTGTCCAAGTCAGCCTCGACTTTTGGTCTGATAGCATAAGGTACTTTCAGAAACGTTGGTTTGCTGTGAGGCTTAATGCCAAGCTTCACTGTTATATATTTCCTGCTCTCCATGAAATACTCCTCCATGTTTCTTTAAGATGGCGGGTAGGCCTGTGTTTCCATGTGTCTTTGTACTCCCTGATGACCAGTCATGTTATTTGATCCACCCACGAACGTCCCTGTAGTGGATAGTCTCCTTTCACAACGTACTGGCGACTTTTCACTTTGTCTATTGAACTGAACTGTGACCTCAGTGATGCCTCTCACACCAGCAGATGAACCTGTGTCAAGTCTTTAACACAATGTGTGCTGGCTGAAGTGGAAGGTGTTCCCGTGTCATTTTGTAGACTGTGTCTAACGCGATACAGCTGCCCCTGTGTCAGTCTCCATACACACTGGTTGCCACTTTAACAAGCGAGGGAAATAGTAGCCGTACAGACCCCAGCAACAGTTTGAGTATATTCAGTGTGACTTCCTCATCACCTTAACATGTCTTACTTTTGTTGGAATGTTTCTTGTTTTTCTCTGAGCGCTTTTTGTTTCTGCTCGTTCATTGTGGCCCTTTTTTTACCACAGGCTGGACTATCCGCGTCCTTACACCGGCGCGTCCTTACACCGGCATGTCAGCCTGATGTCCCGCTTTGCCATGTCCCTTGATTTCCCAGATTTTCTGTTGCAACTCTGAAGTTTTTCCCTCATGAACTCAACTGAGTCTCTTTTATCATCTAGTTCCGTAGACGTATTGATTTTCAATGGCCCTTGTCAAGGTCAGATTACTTTCAGTCAATAGTCTCTCTTTTTTTTTTTGTGTAGCTTCATTCCGTAGCCCACATACTAGTCTGTCTCCTAATGGTGTCATTTTAGAACAACGTTAAACTCTGTGCTCTGGTAGTTAACGCAGCGGCAAATATTGTCACTGATTCTCCCTCTTTCCGATGTTCTTCTGTGGAACCTTTCAACGATAACCAGTGGTTTCCGTGAACAGTGTCCTCTTCAGTATTTCCACAATATCTCCATATGTCTTATTACCAGGCCTGTGTGGCTGTAGCAGGCTGCGTAGTAAATTAATTGTCTGTAGCCCTATAACACTCAAATATAGGCACCATTTTTGTCCTCTATGTCATTTGCAAGAACAAAAATATTCAAACCATTCTGTATATGAACTCTTCTACTCAACGCTTTTCATCATACTGTCCAATGTTTACAACAATCCCGGACATTTTTCGTTTCTTAAATGGCTCCTGATTTGTCATTTCACTTCAATATTGTCCTCAAACACGGCAAGATTTTCCTCTGTCCATGTGATCTTCATTCACTTCACTGACATTTCATCAAGTTCGCTCATTTAACAGTTTTTTTTAATTCCCAAGTTTGTTTAATCGTTGTTTTCCTGCTTTGATGTCCGTCTTGGATCATTTTCTTCCACCTGTGACGATGCTAACTCTCTCTTAACTAGCTTGATTATGTATTTACCTCTGTTAGCGCAGTGTATTGCTAACGTTAGCCTAGAGACTATACCACGGAAAACCAACTTCTTCCGGACAGAATTGTTCCAGTAGGTTCAGACTTACTCGTCGCCAATCTTTTGTTACGTCTCATGGGTTTCATAACCACGTCTTTATAACAATTAAATCATGTTGAGGCAGGAATCAGTTCAACCATTTCCCAGTTAGCAACGAGCAATCGGCATGCAGGCGGCCCTCCAGTGATAATGGTTCCCCGTCAGAAGACTTGCTCGGTGGCCTTGCTGGCGGGGAGCCAGCTTTTAAGTCCAATTTGCCCCATTTTTAGAGTTGCAAATCGATCCATTAGAGATGCAAGTCTCGTCATAAGCGGCAAACTCTCCTCTCCCGCTGGTGGTAGGACTTCATAGCCACCTGCTTTAGGAATTTATTTTCCAGATTTTGAACATAATGTAGACTAGGTGAAGTTTTTTAAATGGACAGTCTATACATGGTTCACATTTTACATCAACCCCCCCCCCCCCCCCCCTTTTCCCTTTCCCATGCATTTACCTGTATGGTGGTGATTTTAACAGATGAGGACTCGGCAGCATCTCCCTGTGGTGAGGTGCTGGTGGGGGTGTTGTCTGCCAGACATCACTATGATCTCAGACAGGCTATAAGACAGACGTGGTTGGGATACCTCCGGGACCAGACACACTACCGACACAGGTATGGATCAGAGACACACACTACATTGGTCCAAGTGGGGATATTTGGTCAAAGTAGTCCACTAATATAAGTGATAGGGTCCCATTTGGGACACAGACATAATTATGTATGTATGTATGTATGAATGATACAGAGGGAGTGATATGTCCTTTCAACAGCCCATAGTAACCATGGTAACTGAAGAGAAGTGCCTTGGGAAATGACTGACTGCGTCTGAAATGGCTCCCTATATAGTGCACTACTTTAGACCAGAGCCCTATTCCCTATATAGTGCACTACTTTAGGCACCATATTCCCTACATAGGGTCTCTGGCCAAAAGTAGTGCACTCGCAGTGCATTCAGAAAGTATTCAGACCCCTTGATTTTTTCCCCACGTTACAGCCTTATTCTAAAATGGTTTAAATAAAATGTTATCAATCTACACACAATACCCCATAATGACATCACAATACCCCATAATGACATCACAATACCCCATAATGACATCACAATACCCCATAATGACATCACAATACCCCATAATGACATCACAATACCCCATAATGACATCACAATACCCCATAATGACATCACAATACCCCATAATGACAAAGCAAAAACACGTTTTTAGACATTTTGGCAAATGTATTATAAATAAAAACCGATACCTTAAGTATTCAGACACTTTGCTATGAGACTCGAAATTGAGCTCAGGTGCATCCTGTTTTCATTGATCATCCTTGAGATGTTTCTACAACTTGGAGTCCACCTGTGGTAAATTCAATTGATTGGACATGATTTGGAAAGGCACACACCTGTTTATATAAGGTCCCACAGTTGTCAGAGCAGAAACCAAGCCATGAGGTCGAAGTACTATCCGTAGAGCTCGGAGACAGGATTGTGTCGAGGCACAGATCTGGGGAAGCATTCAGCATTCAATGTCCCCAAGAACATAGTGGCCTCCATCATTCTTTAATGGAAGACGTTTGGAACCACCAAGACTCTTCCTAGAGCTGGCCGCCCGACCAAACTGAGCAATCGGGGGGGACATTGGTCAGGGAGGTGACCAAGAACCCGATGGTCACTCTGACAGCTCCAGAGTTCCTCTGTGGAGATGGGAGAACCTTCCAGAAGGACAACCATCTCTGCAGCACCCCACCAATTAGGTATTTATGGTAGAGTAGCCAGACGGAAGCCACTCCTCAGTAAAAGGCACATGACAGCCTGCTTTGAATTTGCCAAAAGGCACCTAAAGGCCCCTCAGACCATGAGAAACAAGATTCTCTGGTCTGACGAAACCAAGATTGAACTCTTTGGCCTGAATGCCAAGCATCACGTCTGGAGGAAACCTGGCACAATCCCCACGGTGAAGCATGGTGGTGGCAGCATCATGCTGTTGGGATGTTTTTCAGTGATAGGAACTGGGAGACTAGTCAGGATTGAGGGAAAGATGAATGGAGCAAAATACAGAGAGATCCTTGATAAACCTTAACTAGAGCTTTCAGGACCTCAAACTGGGGTCAAGGTTCACCTTCCAACAGGACAATGACCTTAAGCGCACAGCCAAGACAACGCAGGAGTGCCTTCAGGACAAGTCTCTGAATGTCCTTGAGTGGCCCAGCCAGAGCCCGGACTTGAACCCGATCGAACATCTCTGGAGAGACCTGAAAATAGCTGTGCAGAGACGCTCCCCATCCAACCTGACAGAGCTTGAGAGGATCTGCAGAGAAGAATGGGAGGAACTCCCCAAATACAGGTGTGCCAAGCTTGTAGCATCATACCCAAGAAGACTCGGCTGTAATCTCGGCCAAAAGTGCTTCAACAAAGTACTGAGTAAAGGGTCTGAATACTTATGTAAATTATTTATTTGATACGTTTCCCAAAATGTCATTTATGGGCTGTTGTGTGTAGGTTGAGATTTTTATTGCCTTTATCAATTTTAGAATAAGGCTGTAAGATAGTGTCAAGGGGTCTGAATACTTCCTGAATGCACTGTACCATTTGTAACCCTGTAACTCATCAGAGGTGCTAGAATAAGTGGAGAGATGTCTGTTTTATATGATGTTATTTTGTTGTGGTGGTGTTGTGTTTCAGGGTGCAGGTGAAGTTTATCATTGGGAAACATGGTTGTCCCATTCCAGAAGAGGACAGAGAAGATCCCTACTCATGCTCCCTCATGAACCTCACAGACCCAGGTAGGACCTCGCAGACCCCCCCCCCCCCTAGGTAGGAGCTCGCAGACCCCCCCCCCTAGGTAGGAGCTTGCAGACCCCCCCCCTAGGTAGGAGCTTGCAGACCCCCCCCTAGGTAGGACCTTGCAGACCCCCCCCCTAGGTAGGACCTTGCAGACCCCCCCCCTAGGTAGGACCTTGCAGACCCCCCCCTAGGTAGGACCTTGCAGACCCCCCCCTAGGTAGGACCTTGCAGACCCCCCCCCCCCAGGTAGGACCTCGCAGACCCCCCCCCAGGTAGGACCTCGCAGACCCCCCCCCCCAGGTAGGACCTCGCAGACCCCCCCCCCCAGGTAGGACCTCGCAGACCCCCCCCCCCCAGGTAGGACCTCGCAGACCCCCCCCCCCCCAGGTAGGACCTCGCAGACCCCCCCCCCCCCCCAGGTAGGACCTCGCAGACCCCCCCCCCCCCCCCAGGTAGGACCTCGCAGACCCCCCCCCCCCAGGTAGGACCTCGCAGACCCCCCCCCCCCCAGGTAGGACCTCGCAGACCCCCCCCCCCAGGTAGGACCTCGTCATTTCCATGACGGTGGAAATGTCTTTAAGCGCAAATATTGATTATAATAAACATCACATGGAAGTAAACTTGGAGTCATGTGATGATCTGTTGTGTGGTCGTCCCACTAGGACTCAGGAAACCATGCAGTTTATTAAACTACTGATGAACTTCACAGAGGGGTGAAAGGTCACGGTGATCTGTTGTGTGGTCGTCCCACTAGGACTCAGGAAACCATGCAGTTTATTAAACTACAGATGAACTTCACAGAGGGGTGAAAGGTCACGGTGATGATCTGTTGTGTGGTCGTCCCACTAGGACTCAGGAAACCATGCAGTTTATTAAACTACAGATGAACTTCAGAGGGGTGAAAGGTCACGGTGATGATCTGTTGTGTGGTCGTCCCACTAGGACTCAGGAAACCATGCAGTTTATTAAACTACAGATGAACTTCACAGAGGGGTGAAAGGTCACGGTGATGATCTGTTGTGTGGTCGTCCCACTAGGACTCAGGAAACCATGCAGTTTATTAAACTACTGATGAACTTCACAGAGGGGTGAAAGGTCACGGTGATCTGTTGTGTGGTCGTCCCACTAGGACTCAGGAAACCATGCAGTTTATTAAACTACAGATGAACTTCACAGAGGGGTGAAAGGTCACGGTGATGATCTGTTGTGTGGTCGTCCCACTAGGACTCAGGAAACCATGCAGTTTATTAAACTACTGATGAAATCAGTTGTGATGAACTTCACAGGGGGGTGAAAGGTCACGGTGATGATCTGTTGTGTGGTCGTCCCACTAGGACTCAGGAAACCATGCAGTTTATTAAACTACTGATGAAATCAGTTGTGATGAACTTCACAGGGGGGTGAAAGGTCACGGTGATAAAGGGTTAAAAATGCAATGGAAAAACTATTTTTATTCGGTAAGTGAAAAAAGATAATTGCGCATATTGTCTTTATCCTGCTTTTTTAAAATATATATATTCGCATAAAAAATGTCACCAATTGGATGGAAACCTAGCTTGTGTTCTAGAAACTGAAACAGATGTCATTAACTGTGCTAGAATTGGGATATGAATGAAGGAAAGCAGTGTGATTCACTCTGAGCCACAGCTCAAGGACACTGGGATGCTCTCTGCTTTTCACACCTCAGGAACCAACCAAGGCCACAGCACCCATCATCATCATCATCATCAAATGGTAACCTGTTTCCTATGTGGTGCACTACTTTTGACCGGGGCCCATAGGGAATAGGGTGCACTACTTTTGACCGGGGGCCCATAGGGAATAGGGTGCCGTTTGAGAAACACCCTCCGTCTTTACTCTCCAGCAACAGAATCAAACGGAATGGTTTATTTATACTAAATATGGGAATTAAAAAGTGTCATAAGAGTTGAGTCTTCATGTTAAAAAGGTAGTTATGGGCCTCCCGGGTGGCGCAGTGGTCTAGGGCACTGCATCGCAGTGCTAGCTGCGCCACCAGAGTCTCTGGGTTCGCGCCCAGGCTCTGTCGCAGCCGGCCGCGACCGGGAGGTCCGTGGGGCGACGCACAATTGGCATAGCGTCGTCCGGGTTAGGGAGGGTTTGGCCGGTAGGGATATCCTTGTCTCATCGCGCTCCAGCGACTCCTGTGGCGGGCCGGGCGCGGTGCGCGCTAACCGAGGGGGCCAGGTGCACAGTGTTTCCTCCGACACATTGGTGCGGCTGGCTTCCGGGTTGGAGGCGCGCTGTGTTAAGAAGCAATGCGGCTTGGTTGGGTTGTGCTTCGGAGGACGCACGGCTTTCGACCTTCGTCTCTCCCGAGCCCGTACGGGAGTTGTAGCGATGAGACAAGATAGTAATTACTAGTGATTGGATACCACGAAAAAATTGGGGATAAAATTTAAAAAATATATATATATATATAAATTTTTTAAAAGGTAGTTATTTCCAGACAGCAGGTCCCCCCCCCCCCACCTGTTTTAATGAGGCAAGTTGGTTCAGAACAAAATCTTATTTACAATGACGGACCTAATCCGGACAAACACGGACGACGCTGGGCCAATTGTGCGCCACCCTATGGGACTCCCAATCACGGCCGGATGTGACACAGCCTGGATTCGAACCAGGGACTGTAGTGACACCTCTTACACTGAGATGAGGGCGAGAGAGGGGAATGCTAGGAAAGAGAGAGGGAAACGAAGAGAAGGCTAGCGAGAGAAAGGGAGGGGAGACTGGGAGAGAGAAAGGAGGGAGAGCAGACTGCTTATCTGTGCTTGATTGAGCTTGCCTGTCTTAATGGACTAATAGAATATTGGAAAAACTGAACCCCACCCAGCTGGCTTAGACAGGCTAGAACGAACTGCAAAAATATTTAGAAAGATTTCAAATGGCATTTTACAACCCAGATCAGAGACGCCCCAAAAAGAAGTAGAGTCTCTTCTCGTCAATCAATCAAATGTATTTATAAAGCCCATTTTACATCAGCTGATGTCTCAAAGTGCTGTACAGAAACCCAGCCTCAAACCCCAAACGACAAGCAATGCAGGTGTAGAAGCACGGTGGCTAGGAAAAACTCCCTACAAAGGACAGAACCTAGGAAGAAACCTAGAGCGGAACCAGGCTATGAGGGGTGGCCAGTCCTCTCCCCTAACTCCTAAACCTAACCCCTAACCCTAATTCTAAACCTAACCTTAAAGCCTAAAATGGCTTTCTTACAAGTGAGGACTGGCTAAATGTCCTGCCTTCTCTGAATTTAGTTTGCTATTCTAGTTGGGACTTCTGGTACAGACAGTTGTCTGTGAGCTGATTTGTGAAGTGTTGTATTGCTTATGTTTTTGCAGTTATTTTTATTAACCTTATTGGAAGGAGTTACTCAAGGATACATGTTTAATATCACAGAAACATAATTTTTCTTGCCACTGTGTGAACCCTTTGGAATTACCTGGATTTCTGCATAAAATGGAAATAAAATGTGATCTGATCTTCATCTAGGTCACAACAATAAACAATCACAGTCTGTTTACACTAATAACACAAACAATTATACGTTTTCATGTCTTTATTGAACACACCGTGTAAACATTCACAGTGCAGGGTGGGAAAAGTATGTGAACCCTTGGATTTAATAACTGGTTGACCCTCCTTTAGCAGCAATAACCTCAACCAAATGTTTTTTGAGTTGGATCAGACCTGCACAACGTTCAGGAGGAATTTTGGACCATACCTCTTTACAAAACTGTTTCAGTTCAGCAATATTCTTGGGATGTCTGGTGGGAACTTCTCTCTTGAGATGCTGTGGCATGGCCTCAATCGGGTTGAGGTCAGGACTCTGACTGGGCCACTCCAGAAGGTGTTTTCTTTTGTCAAAGCCATTCTGTTGTTGATTTACTTCTGTGTTTTGGGTCGTTGTCCTGTTGCATCACCCAACTGCTGTTGAGCTTTAATTGTCGGACAGATAGCCTAACATTCTCCTGTAAAATGTCTTGATAAACTTGGGAATTCATTTATCCGTCGAAACAACATAGCAAGCTGTCCAGGCCCTGAGGCAGCAAAGCAGCCCCAAACCATGATGCTCCCTCCACCATACTTTACAGTTGGGATGAGGTTTTGATGTTGGTGTGCTGTGCCTTTTTTTCTCCACACGTAGAGTTGTGTGTTCCTTCCTTCCAAACAACTCAACTGTAGTTTCATCTGTCCACAGAATATTGTGCCAGTAGCGCTGTGGAACATCCTGGTGCTCTTTTACGAACTTCAGAAATGCATCAATGTTTTTTTTGCACAGCAGTGGCTTCTTCCGTGGTGTCCTCCCATGAACACCATTCCTGTTTAGTGTTTTACGTATCGTAGACTCATCAACAGATGTTAGCATGTTCCAGAGATTTCTGTAAGTCTTCAGCTGACACTCTAGGATTCTGATTAACCTCATTGTGCATTCTGTGCTGTGCTGTTGAAGTCATCTTTGCAGGACGGCCACTCAGGGAGAGTAGGGCTGAACTTTCTCCATTTATAGACAATTTGTCTTACCATGGACTGATGAACATCAAGGCTTTTAGAGATACTTTTGTAACCCTTTCCAGCTTTATGCAAGTTAACAATTCTTAATCTTGGGTCTTCTGAGATCTCTTTTGAGGCATGGTTCTCATCAGGCAAGGCTTCTTGTGAATAGCAAACTCACATTTTGTGAGTATTTAATTTTTTTATTATAGGGCAGGGCAGCTCTAACCAACATCTCTCATCTCATTGATTGGACTCCAGGTTAGCTGACTCCTGATTCCAATTAGCTTTTGGAGAAGTCATTAGTCTCGGTTCACATACTTTTTCCCAACCTACACTGTGAATGTTTAAATAATGTATTCAATATAGACAACACACAAATTATATTTTTCTTATTAGTTTAAGCACACTGTGTGTCTTGTTGTGACTCAGATGAAGATCAGATCAAATTTGATGACCAATTTATGCCGCAATCCAGGTAATTCCAAAGGGTTCACATACTGTTTGTTGCCACGGAAACGGAACACGTCGAATATCACGGAAACGGAACATCTGTCAGATAAAGGTTCTTGATTCGTCTATCGTCTACTACTAAAGTTAAAAAGCATTGGATTGGTGTGGGAAATGGTTGCACCAGTCTAGGTGCTCATCCTTTTAAATCCAAGTCACAGTAGGATTGATTTATAATATAAACCAAACCTATAGATGTAGGATCTTAATATAAACCAGTTTGCTACAGGAAATTTGAATTATTATGAGGAATATAATGAATAGACATTTACAGTGCATTCGGAAAGTATTCAGACCCCTTTCCTTTTTCCACATTATGTTACAGCCTTGTTCTAAAATGTATTAAATGAAATGTTTTCAATCTACACACAATACCCCATAATATGTAATAAGATGTTTATTTGCACAAGTATTCAGACCCTTTGCTAAGAAACTTGAAAATGGGCTCCAGTGCAACTTGTATCTATTAGTCATCCTTGAGATGTTTCTACAACTTGATTGGAGTCCACCTGTGGTAAATTCAATTGATTGGACATGATTTGGAAAGGCACAAACCTGTTTATATAAGGTCCCACAGTTGACAGTGCATGTCAGAGCCAAAACCAAGCCACGATGTCGAAGGGATTGTTCAGTAGAGCTCAGAGACAGGATTGTGTTGCTTATGTTTGCATAAAACAATATCCCATAATGACAAAGCAAAAACTGGTTTTTAGAAATGTAAACTGAAATATTCAATTTCCATAAGTATTCAGACCCTTTACTCAGTACTTTGTTGAAGCACCTTTGGCAGTGATTACAGCCTTAAGTCTTCTTGGGTATGACGCTACAAGCTCGGCACACCTGTATGTGGGGAGTTTCTCCCATTTCTTCTCTGCAGATCCTCTCAAGCTGTCAGGTTGGATGGGGAGCGTCGCTGCAGATATTTTCAGGTCTCTCCAGAGATGTTCGACCGGGTTCAAGTCCGGGCTCTGGCTGGGCCACTCAAGGACATTCACTCCTGCATTGTCTTGGCTGTGTGCTTGGTCGTTTTCCTGTTGGAAGGTGAACCTTCGTCCCAGTCAAAGCTCCTGAGCGCTCTGGAGCAGGTTTTCATCAAGGATCTCTCTGTACTTTGCTTCGTTCATCTTTCCCTCGATCCTAACTAGTCTCCCTGTCCCTGCTGCTGGAAAACATCCCCACAGCATGATGCTGCCACCACCATGTTTCACTGTAGGGATGGTGCCAGGTTTCCTCCAGACTTGGCATTCAGGCCAAAGAGTTCAATCTTGGTTTCGTCAGACCAGAGAATCTTGTTTCTCATGATCTGAAAGTCCTTTAGGTGCCTTTTGGCAAACTCCAAGCGGGCTGTCATGTTCCTTTTACTGAGGAGTGGCTTCCATCTGGCCACTCAACCATAAAGGCCTGATTGGTGGAGTGCTGCAGAGATGGTTGTTCTTCTGGAAGGTTATCCCATCTCCACAGAGGAACTCTGGAGCTGTCAGAGTGACCATCGGGTTCTTGGTCACCTCCCTGACCAATGTCGTCGTCCGTCCCCCCCCCCCCGATTGCTCAGTTTGGACAGGCGGCCAGCTCTAGGAAGAGTCTTGGTGGTTCCAAACTTCTTCCATTTAAGAATGATGGAGGCCACTGTTCTTGGACATTTGATGCTGCAGACATTTTTCCCAGATCTGTGCCTCGACACAATCCTGTCTCCGAGCTCTACGGATAATTCCTTCGACCTCATGGCTTGGTTTTTGCTCTGACATGCACTATCAACTGTGGGACCTTATATAGACAGGTGTGTGACTTTCCAAATCATGTCCAATCAATTGAATTTACCACAGGTGGACTCCAATCAAGTTGTAGAAACATCTCAAGGATGATCAATGGAAACAGGATGCACCTGAGCTCAATTTCGAGTCTCATAGCAAAGTGTCTGAATACTTATGTAAATAAGGTATCCGTTTTTATATTTTTAATACATTTGCCTAAATATGTTTTTACTATTGTGTGTAGATTGATGAGGAACATTATTGATTTAATCTATTTTAGAATAAGGCTTTAACGTAACAAAGTCAAGGGGTCTGAATACTTTCTGAATGCCCTGTACAATAACCTTGCTCCCCTTCAGTGTTTTTGGGTCTTGCGGTGTGGCGATGGGCCGTTCCTCATCTTCTCTGGGGGGAGTAGAGGAAATACTTAAGATTCATGCCGTCTCTCTCCCTTCGCTCTCGCTCCGTCTCTCTCCCTCCTCTGCCTCACATCTTCCCTCGCCTCCTTGGATCGTCACATCACTTCCCTCTGATGGCGAGGAGAGAAAAGTCAAGAAGCTGAATAAAGCCTTGAAGATTCTCTCTGTTTCTGTCCCTCTCTCAGCTCCAGGGCAGGATAAGGAGATGGAGCTGGTGGAGGTGTCTGACCCGTCTGCCCTTGTCCCTGGGGAGGTCTCCTCTGTGGCCCTGGACTTCAAGGTCCTCCACCCCCTAGTCATCACCAGGTTTGGGGTGTTCCCTACTGGACCTCACATGGAGATAGAGGGGAATGTCACTGTCAGGCTGCTGCAGCTGGAACAACAGGTAATGTGGAGCCTAGCAGTAGAACCCAACAGTAGAAGGGTAGAACCCAACAGTAGAAGGGTAGAACCCAACAGTAGAAGGGTAGAACCCAACAGTAGAAGGGTAGAACCCAACAGTAGAAGGGTAGAACCCAACAGTAGAAGGGTAGAACCCAACAGTAGAAGGGTAGAACCCAACAGTAGAAGGGTAGAACCCAACAGTAGAAGGGTAGAACCCAACAGTAGAGCCCAACAGTAGAGCCCAACAGTAGAGCCCAACAGTAGAGCCCAACAGTAGAGCCCAGATCATGGAGAATGTCACCATCAGGCTGTGAGTGAAGTCATACTGTATAAATCATAATCACGACAGTTGTGATGGAGACAGGTAGTTTCGGTACAATTCTATAAATGCCGACAGACAATTTGTTCGTTCGACATGGTGGGGTCTTTTTGTGTCGTTGTAATGAATTATGTATTAGTTGCTAGCATTTCACCGTACTCTTTTTATTTCAACATTAAAATACTTTTCTGATTCACATTGTTACGTTTTCATTTGCCTTTTCTTACCTTCAGTGGGTTAAATGTTTATAGTGCACATGAACGTTCGCAACACTCACGACGTAGAAGTTCTGATTTTTTTTATTTAGGACTATTTGTGTGCTGAGAACTTCTCCGTCTTGTCACCGAACACAGGCGCGTAGATGTACCTGGCCTGCGCGCCAGAATAGGTGTGGCCAAATGTTTCTAAGTGGCCATTTTGGGAAGTTCTGGTCAGTTCATGTTTGGTAACTCATTGGGAAGGCTGTGTTTGAGCCTAAGAGACCCCACCTTTTGCCTTTATGGTGAGGACAGGTTTTCCACCAATAAGTGGCCTTTTCTTTTGATTGTTGATATTTTAAAGTCAGAAGTTAATATACTGTTATCAGCGCTGTGGAATGTTAGCACCTGTTGAACCGGCCTCCTTCTGAATCGTTGTCCTTGGGACTTCTATAAGGCCCCTGTTTTACAATTGGAAAGAATGTTTGTATTTCCCATTTGTGGGCGTTGTGGAGAATAATTTCTTATGACGTAGAATATCGACTCGGGAGTGTAGCTGTCCTCTGAGTTGAGGCTATCCGTCAGATAACGTATTGAACGGCAAATTCCTGTTCGCCTGCTGGTGGTAGGAATTTATAGAGATTAGGGAAAGCAAAAATGATCAAGCAGAGGAATATTTTTGTGTTCTGAGTAGTAGAACTGTAGACCAGTAGCAGTAAGGCTCTAGAAAGTAGAGTGTACTGGATACAGAAGGTGAATCTCCAATAATATTTTTTTGATTCCTCAACCACCTCCTGTGTGTGTGTGTGTGTGTGTGGCAGGAGGCAGTGGTGACAGCCTGCTTCAGCCCGGTCAGTCCTGGGACAAGTCAGAACGGTGTGTGGTACAAACCAGTGGAGTGGTTCATTCTGCCCAAGGTGAGGTCTATGTCATGGTAAAGTCTCTAAACGGAGAAGGGTAATAGTGAATTGTCTGACTGGACTGTTATGTCCATATCTCCTGTCCAGGGCTTTGAGGGGACTCTGGTCTGGGAGAGTCCTGACGTAGCTGGTCTGACTACGGCCAACACATCCCGGGTGACGCTGAACAACGGGGGAGGAGTCCTCAAGTTTTCCTCTGTACCTAATAGCTTCCTGTTCTTTTTCACAGATATGCTACACTTTGTTTGTTCAATAGTCTTAAAATATGACAATCGCTAAATCTTAGCAATATTCCACAGTTAAATCTCCTGCAAATGTTCATGTGACACAAATGTATTGTCGTCTCTCTGTCTCTCTGTCTCTCTCTCTCTCTGTCTCTCTCTCTCTCTCTCTCTCTGTCTCTCTGTCTCTGTCTGTCTGTCTGTCTCTCTGTCTGTCTGTCTCTCTCTCTCTGTCTCTCTCTCTCTGTCTCTCTCTCTCTGTCTCTCTCTCTCTGTCTCTCTCTCTCTGTCTCTCTCTCTCTGTCTCTCTCTCTCTGTCTCTCTCTCTCTGTCTCTCTCTCTCTGTCTCTCTCTCTCTGTCTCTCTCTCTCTGTCTCTCTCTCTCTGTCTCTCTCTCTCTGTCTCTCTCTCTCTGTCTCTCTCTCTCTGTCTCTCTCTCTCTGTCTCTCTCTCTCTGTCTCTCTCTCTCTGTCTCTCTCTCTCTGTCTCTCTCTCTCTGTCTCTCTGTCTCTCTGTCTCTCTGTCTCTCTGTGTCTCTCTCTGTCTCTCTGTGTCTCTCTCTGTCTCTCTCTGTCTCTCTGTGTCTCTCTGTGTCTCTCTGTGTCTCTCTGTGTCTCTCTGTGTCTCTCTCTGTCTCTCTCTGTCTCTCTCTGTCTCTCTCTGTCTCTCTCTGTCTCTCTCTGTCTCTCTCTGTCTCTCTCTGTCTCTCTCTGTCTCTCTCTGTCTCTCTCTGTCTCTCTGTCTCTCTCTCTCTGTCTCTCTCTCTCTGTCTCTCTCTCTCTGTCTCTCTCTCTCTGTCTCTCTCTCTCTGTCTCTCTCTCTCTGTCTCTCTCTCTCTCTGTCTCTCTCTCTCTGTCTCTCTCTCTGTCTCTCTCTCTCTCTGTCTCTCTCTCTCTGTCTCTCTCTCTCTGTCTCTCTCTCTCTGTCTCTCTCTCTCTGTCTCTCTCTCTCTGTCTCTCTCTCTCTGTCTCTCTCTCTCTCTGTCTCTCTCTCTCTCTGTCTCTCTCTCTCTCTCTCTCTCTCTCTGTCTCTCTCTCTGCTCTCTGTCTCTCTCTCTGCTCTCTCTCTCTCTCTCTGTCTGTCTCTGTCTCTCTCTCTGTCTCTCTCTCTGTCTCTCTCTCTCTCTCTCTGTCTCTCTCTCTGTCTCTCTCTCTCTCTCTGTCTCTCTCTCTCTCTCTCTCTCTCTCTCTCTGTCTCTCTCTCCTGTGTGTGATGTTACAGATTGAGGAGGGAACGTTGCCTCACAGGAGTGCTCTGAGCTTCCCAGGATTGGCTGGAGGGTTCACCTTCAAAATCCATGGTGAGTCCGGTCTAATGGCATGTGACTTCAGAACCAAACAATATACCCGTTCATGGTCCTTGTGTTTAGACCAATCAATATATGAGACATGGTGAGAAGGAGACGAGTTCATGCAGAAAATAAACAAACATTGAGTGCTATGGGCCTTCGTCAAAAGTAGTGCACTATATATAGGGTGTCATAGGGCTCTGGTCTAAAGTAGTGCACTATATATGGAATAGGGCCCTGGTCTAAAGTAGTGCACTATATAGGGTATAGGGCTCTGGTCTAAAGTACTGCACTATATAGGGAATAGGGCTCTGGTCTAAAGTAGTGCACTATATAGGGTATAGGGCTCTGGTCTAAAGTAGTGCACTATATATGGAATAGGGCCCTGGTCTAAAGTAGTGTACTATATAGGGCACTGGTCTAAAGTAGTGCACTATATAGGGAATAGGGCTCTGGTCTAAAGTAGTGCACTATATATGGTTCCATTTGGCTCTGGTCTAAAGTAGTGCACTATATAGGGAATAGGGCTCTGGTCTAAAGTAGTGCACTATATAGGGAATATGGTGCCATAGGGCTCTGGTCTAAAGTAGTGCACTATATAGGTCTATGGTCTAAAGTAGTGTACTATATAGGGCTCTGGTCTAAAGTAGTGCACTATATAGGGAATAGGGCCCTGGTCTAAAGTAGTGTGCTATATAGGGCTCTGGTCTAAAGTAGTGCACTATATAGGGCTATGGTCTAAAGTAGTGTACTATATAGGGAATAGGGCTCTGGTCTAAAGTAGTGCACTCTACAGGGAATATGGCTCTGGTCTAAAGTAGTGAACTATATAGGGAATAGGGCTCTGGTCTAAAGTATGCACTATATAGGGAATAGGGCTCTGGTCTAAAGTAGTGCACTATATAGGGAATAGGGCTCTGGTCTAAAGTATGCACTATATAGGGAATAGGGCTCTGGTCTAAAGTAGTGTGCTATCTAGGGAATAGGGCTCCATTTAGGACGTATCCCTTCTCTCTTATCACCCAGGCTGCATCAGAACTCAATGTAGGATCTGCTTCTTCTATACTGGATCTATGTCTTTTCTTTCTCTGTCTGTGTTATATCCTCTCATTGGTTCTCCTCCTAGACATGGTCTGTCTGTCAGTATGTGTTCTATCCTCTCATTGGTTCTCCCCCTAGACATGGCCTCCCTGTGGGCGGTGCTGCATGGCCGCCAGGGGCGGCTCCAGAGCCATGGCACCAGACTGCAGGCGGAGGACAGGTCTCTGGAGCAGGAGGCTCTGCGATATGGAGACATGGTGTTTGTGGATGTAGTAGATACATACAGGAACGTGCCTTCTAAACTACTGCAGTTCTACAAGTGGTACGTACCCAGTATGACTGGTCTGACCTCGCAACTACACAGAGTCACGGTTTCTTTTTGTTAGCGTTGTTTTTGGTCTGCTACACCAGTAACATGGAAATGGACTCTTATAGTTTGGCTCTGCTGCTCGGGGCTTCTCAGGGATGCTCGGGGCTTCTCAGGGATGCTCGGGGCTTCTCAGGGATGCTCGGGGCTTCTCGGGGATGCTCGGGGATGCTCGGGGCTTCTCGGGGATGCTCGGGGCTTCTCGGGGATGCTCGGGGCTTCTCGGGGCTTCTCGGGGCTTCTCGGGGCTTCTCGGGGCTTCTCGGGGATGCTCGGGGCTTCTCGGGGATGGTCGGGGCTTCTCGGGGATGGTCGGGGCTTCTCGGGGATGGTCGGGGCTTCTCGGGGATGCTCGGGGCTTCTCGGGGATGCTCGGGGATGCTCGGGGCTTCTCGGGGATGCTCGGGGCTTCTCGGGGATGCTCGGGGCTACTGATGCTGTAGCCTGATGCTACAGGTGAAAACTGTTGTTCTGATTTTAAAGAATCTATAAAACTGGCTGAGTATCTGGAGCATCAGCATTTGTGGGTTCGATTACAGGCTCAAAATGGCCAGATTAGAAATAACTTTCTTCTGAAACTCGTCAGTCTATTGTTGTTCTGAGGAATGAAGGCTATTCCATGCGAGAAATTGGCAAGAAACTGAAGATCTCGAACAACGCTGTGTACTACTCCCTTTACAAAACAGCGCAAACTGGCACTAACCAGAATAGAAAGAGGAGTGGGAGGCCCCCGTGCACAACTGTGCAAGAGGACAAGTACATTAGAGTGTCTAGTTTGAGAAACAGACGCCTCACAAGTCCTCAACTGGCAGATTCATTAAATAGTACATGCAAAAGACCAGTCTCAACGTCAACAGTGAAGAGGCGACTCCAGGATGCTGGCCTTCTAGGCAGAGTTGCAAAGAAAAAGCCATATCTCATACTGGCCAATAAAATATTAAGACGGGCAAAAGAACACAGACACTTGACAGAGGAAGATTGGAAAAAAGTGTTTTGGACAGACAAATCTAAGTTTGAGGTGTTCGGATCACAAAGAAGAACATTCGTGAGACGCAGTAAAAATTAAAAGATGCTGGAGGAGAGCTTGACGCCATCTGTCATGGTGGAGGCAATGTGATGGTCTGGGGGTGCTTTGGTGGTGGTGAAGTGGGAGATTTGTACAGGGTAAAATGGATCTTGAAGAAGGAAGGCTGTCACTCCATTATGCAACGCCATACCCTGTGGACGGCGCTTAATTGGAGCCAATTTCCTCCTACAACAGGACAATGACCCAAAGCACAGCTCCAAACTATGCAATAACTATTTAGGGAAGAATCAGTCAGCTGGTATTCTGTCTATAAGGGAGTGGCCAGCACAGTCACCGGATCTCAACCCTATTGAGCTGTTGTGGGAGCAGCTTGACCGTATGGTACGTAAGAAGTGCCCATCAAGCCAATCCAACTTGTGGGAGGTGCTTCAGGAAGCACGGGGTGAAATCTCAGATTATCTCAACAAATTGACACCTAGAACGCCAAAGGTCTGCAAGGCTGCAAATGCAGGATTCTTTGACGAAAGCTAAGTTTGAAGGACACAATAATTATTTAATGTATTATTATTTATAACCTTGTCAACTTCTTGACTATATTTCCTATTAATTTTACAACTCATTTCATGTCTGTTTTCATGGAAAACAAGGACATTTCTAAGTGACCCCAAACTTTTGAATGGTAGTATAACTCTGTTGTCTGATAGGTGAGTTAATTCAGTATCTGTTGTCTGATAGGTGGGTTAATTCAGTATCTGTTTTCTGATAGGTGGGTTAATTCAGTATCTGTTGTCTGATAGGTGGGTTAATTCAGTATCTGTTGTCTGATAGGTGGGTTGATAACTCCCTGCTGTTTTATAGGTCGGTGGGAAACGCTGCGTTTGATCTGCTCCTGAAGACGGATGATGATTGTTATATTGACGTGGACAAGGTTTTAATGAAGATCGACCACAAGGGCCTGAAGAGACGCAACTTCTGGTGGGGGAAGTGAGTACTGTACAGATACAGTGTCTGGATACGGACGCAGTGTGGTAGACGGGGTGTCTGTTCCTAGATCAGCACTCCCCTGGTCCGTCCTGTAGTAGCTGAGTATATTTTGGGGAGGCAGGTAGCCTAGTGGTTAGAGCGTTGGGCGGCAGGTAGCCTAGTGGTTAGAGCGTTGGGCGGCAGGTAGCCTAGTGGTTAGAGCGTTAGGCGGCAGGTAGCCTAGTGGTTAGAGCGTTGGGCGGCAGGTAGCCTAGTGGTTAGAGCGTTAGGCGGCAGGTAGCCTAGTGGTTAGAACGTGGGGAGGCAGGTAGCCTAGTGGTTAGAACGTTGGGAGGCAGGTAGCCTAGTGGTTAGAACGTTGGGAGGCAGGTAGCCTAGTGGATAGAACGTTGGGAGGCAGGTAGCCTAGTGGATAGAACGTTGGGAGGCAGGTAGCCTAGTGGATAGAACGTTGGGAGGCAGGTAGCCTAGTGGATAGAGGGTTGGGCCAGTAACTTAAAGGTTGCTGGAATGAATCCCCGAGCTGACAAGGTAAAAATATGTCGTTCTGCCTCTGAACAAGGCAGTTAACCCACTGTTCCCCGGTAGGCCGTCATTGTAAATAAGAATTTGTTCTTAACTGACTTGCCTAGTTTAAATGAGGGGAATACTGCCTACAGCCTAGACAGTTCTCCAGACTCATTTCGCTCAGAGCAGCTCCTAGTTAGCTAAATTCATATTCCAGTCTAATCATATGGAGGTAGTTTTGCTGAGTAAGATCTGATGCAGATGTTGGACTGCATTGAAGTGTCTGTCTGTCTGTTTTTCATTTCCCAGTTTCCGTCAGAGCTGGGCGGTGGACCGCATTGGGAAGTGGCAGGAGCTAGAATACGCCAGTCCAGCCTACCCGGCCTTCGCCTGCGGCTCGGGGTACGTGGCCTCCAGGGACCTCGTCCAATGGCTGGCAAGCAATGCAGAGCAACTCAAGGCCTACCAGGTAACGGACCACACGGCACCAAACACCAGATAAGCAATGCTGACGAAACCAACCGGCACCATTGGAGACTCATAATGTGTTACGTGTTGTTTCAGGGGGAAGATGTGAGCATGGGGATCTGGATGGCCGCTGTTGGACCACAGAAATACCAGGTAAGGAATCAGATGACACTAGTATAGTAGAAATACCAGGTAAAGAATCAGATGACACTGGTATAGTAGAAATACCAGGTAAAGAACCAGATGACACTAGTATAGTAGAAATACCAGGTAACGGACCAGATGACACTAGTATAGTAGAAATACCAGGTAAAGGACCAGATGACACTGGTATAGTAGAAATACCAGGTAAAGAACACTAGTAGAAATACCAGGTAAAGAATCAGATGACACTAGTATAGTAGAAATACCAGGTAAGGAACCAGATGACACTAGTATAGTAGAAATACCAGGTAACGAACCAGGTGACACTAGTATAGTAGAAATACCAGGTAAAGAACCAGGTGACACTAGTATAGTAGAAATACCAGGTAAAGAACACTATAGTAGAAATACCAGGTAAAGAACCAGATGACACTAGTATAGTAGAAATACCAGGTAAAGAACCAGATGACACTAGTATAGTAGAAATACCAGGTAAAGAACCAGATGACACTAGTATAGTAGAAATACCAGATGACACTAGTATAGTAGAAATACCAGGTAACGAACCAGGTGACACTAGTATAGTAGAAATACCAGGTAAAGAACACTATAGTAGAAATACCAGGTAAAGAACCAGATGACACTAGTATAGTAGAAATACCAGGTAAAGAACCAGATGACACTAGTATAGTAGAAATACCAGGTAAAGAACCAGATGACACTAGTATAGTAGAAATACCAGATGACACTAGTATAGTAGAAATACCAGGTAACGAACCAGATGATACTAGTATAGTAGAAATACCAGGTAAAGAACACTATAGTAGACATACCAGGTAAAGAACACTATAGTATAAATACCAGGTAAACAACCAGATGACACTAGTACAGTATAAATACCAGTTAAAGAACATAGTATGGTAGCCTTCCTGAAAACAGTCACCCTAACCAACCAGCTCATGTTATTCACCTTTGTTGTTAACACCCAGTTAGCATTGATAGACCTTCATAACCCTAGTTGTCTGACGGTTGTGTGTTGTCCTCTCCCCAGGATGCAGGCTGGCTGTGTGAAAAGGAGTGTTACCAGGACATGCTGTCGTCACCCCAACACTCCCCCGAGGAGCTCCGCTCGCTCTGGGCTAGGAAGAGGGCCTGCGGGGACCCCTGTGGATGTCCCTGGGGACACAGCTAACGTTAGCTAACAGTCTGGGAGGGTTGTTGGCTAACAGTCTGGGAAGGTTGTTGGCTAACAGTCTGGGAAAGGTTGTTGGCTAACAGTCTGGGACGGTTGTTGGCTAACAGTCTGGGAAGGTTGTTGGCTAACAGTCTGGGAAAGGTTGTTGGCTAACAGTCTGGGGACGGTTGTTGGCTAACAGTCTGGGGACGGTTGTTGGCTAACAGTCTGGGGACGGTTGTTGGCTAACAGTCTGGGGACGGTTGTTGGCTAACAGTCTGGGGACGGTTGTTGGCTAACAGTCTGGGGACGGTTGTTGGCTAACAGTCTGGGAAAGGTTGTTGGCTAACAGTCTGGGAAAGGTTGTTTGGCTAACAGTGGCTAACAGTCTGGGAAAGGTAGTAACCTGTTCACTGCAAATGAGCCTTGTTGAAACACAACTCTAGGTATCATCGTCTCAGTAGGATTGCTGATCTAGGAACAGGTCCCTCCTGTCCATGTTAACTTAGTAATTATGATATAAAAGGCTTAACTGATCCTAGACCAGCACTCTTGAGACGCTTGACACATACAGCCCTGGGTCTCTACAGTGTACAAAACATTAGGAACACCTTCCTAATATTGAGTTGCACCTGTTCAAAGGCACTTAAATATGTTGTCTTGCCCCCTTCACCCTCTGAATGGCACACATACACAATCCATGTCTCAAATCTCAAGGCTTAAAAATCCTTTAACTTGTCTCCTCTCCTTCATCTACACTGACTGAAGTGGATTTAACAAGTGACATCATAGCTTTCACCTGGCTAGTCTGTTGTGGAAAGAGCAGCTGTTCCTAATGTTTTGTACACTGTGTACACCTAATGGTTTGTACAATATTTCAACGCTGAGGACTACAGTGATTGACAGGGACAATGGATACTGGTTTCTGAACAGTGACATTTCCTGTCAAATGGCAAGATGCCGGCGTAACCAAATGTAAAGTGCTGAATCATGTGGGAGAGACATGGATGGCCATGCTACGGTTCATTCTGGTGTTAGAGTAAATTATTCTCCTAAGCTACTCATCGTCAAGCCTCATCAGTATTTGTAGATTTCAAACCAACACAGAGTTTGTCCCACATGACCCCCTATGTTACCATCTAGTGCACTAGTTTAGACGTATTTGGGACACGGTCAGAGGTTGTGAAACGAAGTACAGTACAATACCAACCCATTGTATTGTCAGGCACCACATAAAATCTTTCTTTGGATTACAGTTGTTGGTATCTACACCTTTTATTCACCTGAGAATGATATCAATGAATTTGTTCAACACATTTCTTGTAGATATGTATTGTATTGGACAGTCCCAAATGGCACCCCATTACCTAGCTAGTGCACTACTTTTGACCAGAGCCCTACTTAATAGAGGGAATATGGTTTGGGACAGCGATACAGGAAGCACGTGATCAATTGAGCACATTCCAGATTGGTCAATAAAAAAAACATCACCTCTCTGAAACAATGTTTTTCTTTGTTAATTCATTTCATGGATGGATATTTTTTCTAAATTGCGATGGTACGACAGGGCCAGTAATCAAGTAGCACTGGTAATTTGTGATTTAGGGGCTGGATCCAAATAGCACCCTATTTCCTATATAGTGCACTACTTTTTTACCAGAGTTGTATGGGGCCTAGTAGTGTACAATATAGGGTGCCATTTGGCTTCATTGCCTTGCTGATGGACCTGATTTTTCACCTAGTCGGCTCGGGGATTTGAACCAGCGGCCCTTGGGTTACACCGTGTGTATTAGCCTCTTCTCTCCGCCAGCCAACAGAGTCAACCCCATGCCGAGAGTCTCTCAGATGATTGTGGTTAGCCCGTACTGTCCGGCTGCCTGGTACGCCAACTCCACCGGGACACCATTGGGGTCACACTGCCTGCCCTCCGGGACACCTACAACACCAGGTGTCGCAGGAAAAGGGCCAAGAAGATCAAGGACCTCAGCTACCTGAGCCAACGCCGGTTCTTCCCGCTTCCATCACTCTGACGCCGGCATTACAGGAACATCATGGCTAAAACTAACAGACTGGTCAATAGCTTCCAACCCCCCCCAGACCACCAGGTTGATGAATATATACAGTGGGGAGAACAAGTATTTGATACACTGCTGATTTTGCAGGTTTTCCTACTTACAAAGCATGTAGAGGTCTGTAATTTATCATAGGTACACTTCAACTGTGAGAGACAGAATCTAAAACAAAAATCCAGAAAATCACATTGTATGATTTTTAAGTAATTAATTTGCATTTTATGACAAGTATTTGATACATCAGAAAAGCAGAACTTAATATTTGGTACAGAAACCTTTGTTTGCAATTACAGAGATCATACGTTTCCTGTAGTTCTTGACCAGGTTTGCACACACTGCAGCAGGGATTTTGGCCCACTCCTCCATACAGACCTTTTCCAGATCCTTCAGGTTTCGGGGCTGTCGCTGGGCAATACGGACTTTCAGCTCCCTCCAAAGATTTTCTATTGGGTTCAGGTCTGGAGACTGGCTAGGCCACTCCAGGACCTTGAGATGCTTCTTACGGAGCCACTCCTTAGTTGCCCTGGCTGTGTGTTTCGGGTCGTTGTCATGCTGGAAGACCCAGCCACGACCCATCTTCAATGTTCTTACTGAGGGAAGGAGGTTGTTGGCCAAGATCTCGCGATACATGGCCCCATCCATCCTCCCCTCAATACGGTGCAGTCGTCCTGTCCCCTTTGCAGAAAAGCATCCCCAAAGAATGATGTTTCCACCTCCATGCTTCACGGTTGGGATGGTGTTCTTGGGGTTGTACTCATCCTTCTTCTTCCTCCAAACACGGCGAGTGGAGTTGAGACAAATAGAGCTTTTTGGTCTAATCAGACCACATGACCTTCTCCCATTCCTCCTCTTGATCATCCAGATGGTCATTGGCAAACTTCAGACGGGCCTGGACATGCGCTGGCTTGAGCAGGGGGACCTTGCGTGCACTGCAGGATTTTAATCCATGACGGCGTAGTGTGTTACTAATGGTTTTCTTTGAGACTGTGGTCCCCAGCTCTCTTCAGGTCATTGACCAGGTCCTGCCGTGTAGTTCTGGGCTGATCCCTCACCTTCCTCATGATCATTGATGCCCACGAGATGAGATCTTGCATGGAGCCCCAGACCGAGGGTGATTGACCGTCATCTTGAACTTCTTCCATTTTCGAATAATTGCGCAAACAGTTGTTGCCTTCTCACCAAGCTGCTTGCCTATTGTCCTGTAGCCCATCCCAGCCTTGTGCAGGTCTACAATTGTATCCCTGATGTCCTTACACAGCTCTCTGGTCTTGGCCATTGTGGAGAGGTTGGAGTCTGTTTGATTAAGTGTGTGGACAGGTGTCTTTTATACAGGTAATGAGTTCAAACAGGTGCAGTTAATACAGGTAATGAGTGGAGAACAGGAGGGCTTCTTAAAGAAAAACTAACAGGTCTGTGAGAGCTGGAATTCTTACTGGTTGGTAGGTGATCAAATACTTATGTCATGCAATAAAATGCAAATGAATTACTTAAAAATTATACAATGTGATTTTCAGGATATTTGTTTTAGATTCCGTCTCTCACAGTTGAAGTGTACCTTTGATAAAAATTACAGACCTCTACATGCTTTGTAAGTAGGAAACACTGCCGATTTTGCAGGTTATCAAATACTTATTCTCCCCACTGTGTATGTGTGTGTATGTGTGTGTGTGTGTGTGTGTGTGTGTGTATATATATATATATATCTCTACTAGCTTCTACCTGCCCTCTCCCCTTCACCCACCTCAGACATATTACCCTGCCCCCACCGCACGCAATGGACATTATCACGCTGAATAGCTCAAGAATTTCACTGAACCCTGTAATTCCACCTGCAACCCTGTACATGTGACTACTAAACTGATCTAACATGCTACACATGATGTCAGAGCTCAGGTTCTGTGCTTCAGTCTGTATGGGTTTTGACTCACAACGGGTCTGAACTTGAGTACTGCAAGCGACAAGAAGTTGCCCTCATCCCTCCTGCTGATTGGTCAACATTTGCAAATGTTTTGTCTGAGTGAGGGGAAATGCTGTAAATTAAAATGACTGAATGCATTTTGAAAGATGAGACGTTGAGGATTATAATAAATACCGTACAAGCCAAACACCCGAGTCCAAAATGTGCAATTCACATTTCCAAATCCTAATGTAATAAACCGTGTCAGCGTTTAGGATTATACCCTGGGTTGTTGTGTACACAATCAGCCTGTGAAGAAGATTTGACACGGAACACACACCTGAATGCACTCCTTTCTTTGCATACCAAAATTACACCATCTGTTTCTCTGAATGTCCTTGGAAAAGCCTAACACTGTTTATTATAATTTAGACATGTTGGTAATAGATCAAGCTTTCAAACGACACAGATTTATAATGGACCGTTTCTGGATTAAACTAAAAGTGTTTCAAGTTCCCCAGCGGCCCAGCAAGGAGAGCTATGGCCATACACCACTGAGGATCCTTATTCTAAATCCAAGATGGCGTAGCAGTCAGACGTCTTTGTCCTGTCGTGTCCCTTGTATATAGACTTTTTTTCTATTGTATTATTGCCTGTATGTTCTGTTTATTCCATGTGTCAAATTGCTTTGCTTTATCTTGGCCACGTCGCAGTTATAAATGAGAACTTGTTCTCAACTAGCCTACCTGGTTAAGTAAAGTAATTCTATTATAAACTGGTTACCAACATTATTAGAACAGTAAACAAGTCATTCTATTATAAACTGGTTACTAACATAAACTGGTTACCAACATAAACTGATTACCAACATTATAAACTGGTTACCAACATTATAAACTGGTTACCAACATTATAAACTGGTTACCAACATTATAAACTGGTTACCAACATTATAAACTGGTTACTAACATTATAAACTGGTTACCAACATTATAAACTGGTTACCAACATTATTAGAACAGTAAACAAGTAATTCTATTATAAACTGGTTACCAACATTATAAACTGGTTACCATCATTATAAACTGGTTACCAACATTATAAACTGGTTACCAACATTATAAACTGGTTACCAACATTATAAACTGGTTACCAACATTATAAACTGGTTACCATCATTATAAACTGGTTACCATCATTATAAACTGGTTACCAACATTATAAACTGGTTACCAACATTATAAACTGGTTACCAACATTATAAACTGGTTACCATCATTATAAACTGGTTACCAACATTATAAACTGGTTACCAACATTATAAACTGGTTACCAACATTATAAACTGGTTACCAACATTATTAGAACAGTAAACAAGTCATTATATTATAAACTGGTTACCAACATTATAAACTGGTTACCAACATTATAAACTGGTTACCAACATTATAAACTGGTTACCAACATTATTAGAACAGTAAACAAGTCATTCTATTATAAACTGGTTAACAACATTATAAACTGGTTACCAACATTATAAACTGGTTACCAACATTATTAGAACAGTAAACAAGTCATTATATTATAAACTGGTTACCAACATTATAAACTGGTTACCAACATTATAAACTGGTTACCAACATTATAAACTGGTTACCAACATTATAAACTGGTTACCAACATTATAAACTGGTTACCAACATTATAAACTGGTTACCATCATTATAAACTGGTTACCAACATTATAAACTGGTTACCAACATTATAAACTGGTTACCAACATTATAAACGGGTTACCAACATTATAAACTGGTTACCAACATTATAAACTGGTTACCAACATTATAAACTGGTTACCAACATTATAAACTGGTTCCCAACATTATAAACTGGTTACCAACATTATAAACTGGTTACCAACATTATTAGAACAGTAAACTAGTAATTCTATTATAAACTGGTTACCAACATTATAAACTGGTTACCAACATTATAAACTGGTTACCAACATTATAAACTGGTTACCAACATTATAAACTGGTTACCAACATTATTAGAACAGTAAACAAGTCATTCTATTATAAACTGGTTACCAACATTATAAACTGGTTCCCAACATTATAAACTGGTTACCAACATTATAAACTGGTTACCAACATTATTAGAACAGTAAACTAGTCATTCTATTATAAACTGGTTACCAACATTATAAACTGGTTACCAACATTATAAACTGGTTACCAACATTATAAACTGGTTCCCAACATTATAAACTGGTTACCAACATTATAAACTGGTTACCAACATTATTAGAACAGTAAACTTGTAATTATATTATAAACTGGTTACCAACATTATAAACGGGTTACCAACATTATAAACGGGTTACCAACATTATAAACTGGTTACCAACATTATAAACTGGTTACCAACATTATTAGAACAGTAAACAAGTCATTCTATTATAAACTGGTTACCAACATTATAAACTGGTTACCAACATTATAAACTGGTTACCAACATTATAAACTGGTTACCAACATTATTAGAACAGTAAACAAGTCATTATATTATAAACTGGTTACTAACATTATAAACTGGTTACCAACATTATAAACTGGTTACCAACATTATAAACTGGTTCCCAACATTATAAACTGGTTCCCAACATTATAAACTGGTTCCCAACATTATAAACTGGTTACCAACATTATTAGAACAGTAAACAAGTCATTATATTATAAACTGGTTACCAACATTATAAACTGGTTCCCAACATTATAAACTGGTTACCAACATTATAAACGGGTTACCAACATTATAAACTGGTTACCAACATTATAAACTGGTTACCAACATTATAAACTGGTTCCCAACATTATAAACTGGTTACCAACATTATTAGAACAGTAAACTAGTCATTCTATTATAAACTGCTTACCAACATTATAAACTGGTTAACAACATTATAAACTGGTTCCCAACATTATTAGAACAGTAAACAAGTCATTATATTATAAACTGGTTCCCAACATTATTACAACAGTAAACAAGTCATTCTATTATAAACGGGTTACCAACATTATAAACTTGTTACCAACATTATAAACTGGTTCCCAACATTATTAGAACAGTAAACAAGTCATTCTATTATAAACTGGTTACTAACATAAACTGGTTACCAACATAAACTGATTACCAACATTATAAACTGGTTACCAACATTATAAACTGGTTACCAACATTATAAACTGGTTACCAACATTATAAACTGGTTCCCAACATTATAAACGGGTTACCAACATTATAAACTGGTTACCAACATTATAAACTGGTTACCATCATTATAAACTGGTTACCAACATTATAAACTGGTGACCAACATTATAAACTGGTTACCAACATTATGAACTGGTTCCCAACATTATAAACTGGTTACCAACATTATAAACTGGTTACCAACATTATTAGAACAGTAAACTAGTAATTATATTATAAACTGGTTACCAACATTATAAACGGGTTACCAACATTATAAACGGGTTACCAACATTATAAACTGGTTACCAACATTATAAACTGGTTACCAACATTATTAGAACAGTAAACAAGTCATTCTATTATAAACTGGTTACCAACATTATAAACTGGTTACCAACATTATAAACTGGTTACCAATATTATAAACTGGTTACCAACATTATTAGAACAGTAAACAAGTCATTATATTATAAACTGGTTACTAACATTATAAACTGGTTACCAACATTATAAACTGGTTACCAACATTATAAACTGGTTCCCAACATTATTAGAACAGTAAACAAGTCATTCTATTATAAACTGGTTACTAACATAAACTGGTTACCAACATAAACTGATTACCAACATTATAAACTGGTTACCAACATTATAAACTGGTTACCAACATTATAAACTGGTTACCAACATTATAAACTGGTTACCAACATTATAAACTGGTTACCAACATTATAAACTGGTTACCAACATTATAAACTGGTTACCAACATTATAAACTGGTTACCAACATTATAAACTGGTTACCATCATTATAAACTGGTTACCAACATTATAAACTGGTTACCAACATTATAAACTGGTTACCAACATTATAAACTGGTTACCAACATTATAAACTGGTTACCAACATTATAAACTGGTTACCAACATTATAAACTGGTTACCATCATTATAAACTGGTTACCATCATTATAAACTGGTTACCAACATTATAAACTGGTTACCAACATTATAAACTGGTTACCAACATTATAAACTGGTTACCAACATTATAAACTGGTTACCAACATTATTAGAACAGTAAACAAGTCATTCTATTATAAACTGGTTACCAACATTATAAACTGGTTACCAACATTATTAGAACAGTAAACAAGTCATTCTATTATAAACTGGTTACCAACATTATAAACTGGTTACCAACATTATAAACTGGTTACCAACATTATTAGAACAGTAAACAAGTCATTCTATTATAAACTGGTTACCAACATTATAAACTGGTTACCAACATTATAAACTGGTTACCAACATTATTAGAACAGTAAACAAGTCATTCTATTATAAACTGGTTACCAACATTATAAACTGGTTACCATCATTATAAACTGGTTACCAACGTTATAAACTGGTTCCCAACATTATAAACTGGTTACCAACATTATAAACTGGTTACCAACATTATTAGAACAGTAAACTTGTAATTATATTATAAACTGGTTACCAACATTATAAACGGGTTACCAACATTATAAACGGGTTACCAACATTATAAACTGGTTACCAACATTATAAACTGGTTACCAACATTATTAGAACAGTAAACAAGTCATTCTATTATAAACTGGTTACCAACATTATAAGCTGGTTACCAACATTATAAACTGGTTACCAACATTATAAACTGGTTACCAACATTATTAGAACAGTAAACAAGTCATTATATTATAAACTGGTTACTAACATTATAAACTGGTTACCAACATTATAAACTGGTTACCAACATTATAAACTGGTTCCCAACATTATAAACTGGTTCCCAACATTATAAACTGGTTCCCAACATTATAAACTGGTTACCAACATTATTAGAACAGTAAACAAGTCATTATATTATAAACTGGTTACCAACATTATAAACTGGTTCCCAACATTATAAACTGGTTACCAACATTATAAACGGGTTACCAACATTATAAACTGGTTACCAACATTATAAACTGGTTACCAACATTATAAACTGGTTCCCAACATTATAAACTGGTTACCAACATTATTAGAACAGTAAACTAGTCATTCTATTATAAACTGCTTACCAACATTATAAACTGGTTACCAACATTATAAACTGGTTCCCAACATTATTAGAACAGTAAACAAGTCATTATATTATAAACTGGTTCCCAACATTATTACAACAGTAAACAAGTCATTATATTATAAACTGATTACCAACATTATTAGAACAGTAAACAAGTCATTCTATTATAAACGGGTTACCAACATTATAAACTTGTTACCAACATTATAAACTGGTTACCATCATTATAAACTGGTTACCAACATTATAAACTGGTTACCAACATTATAAACTGGTGACCAACATTATAAACTGGTTACCAACATTATAAACTGGTTCCCAACATTATAAACGGGTTACCAACATTATAAACTGGTTACCAACATTATAAACTGGTTACCATCATTATAAACTGGTTACCAACATTATAAACTGGTGACCAACATTATAAACTGGTTACCAACATTATGAACTGGTTCCCAACATTATAAACTGGTTACCAACATTATAAACTGGTTACCAACATTATTAGAACAGTAAACTAGTAATTATATTATAAACTGGTTACCAACATTATAAACGGGTTACCAACATTATAAACGGGTTACCAACATTATAAACTGGTTACCAACATTATAAACTGGTTACCAACATTATTAGAACAGTAAACAAGTCATTCTATTATAAACTGGTTACCAACATTATAAACTGGTTACCAACATTATAAACTGGTTACCAACATTATAAACTGGTTACCAACATTATTAGAACAGTAAACAAGTCATTATATTATAAACTGGTTACTAACATTATAAACTGGTTACCAACATTATAAACTGGTTACCAACATTATAAACTGGTTCCCAACATTATAGAACTGGTTCCCAACATTATAAACTGGTTACCAACATTATTAGAACAGTAAACTAGTCATTATATTATAAACTGGTTACCAACATTATAAACTGGTTCCCAACATTATAAACTGGTTACCAACATTATAAACTGGTTACCAACATTATAAACTGGTTACCAACATTATAAACTGGTTACCAACATTATAAACTGGTTACCAACATTATTAGAACAGTAAACAAGTAATTCTATTATAAACTGGTTACCAACATTATAAACTGGTTACCATCATTATAAACTGGTTACCAACATTATTAGAACTAGTTAACAAGTCATTACATTATAAACTGGTTCCCAACATTATAAACTGGTTACCAACATTATAAACTGGTTACCAACATTATAAACTGGTTACCAACATTATAAACTGGTTACCATCATTGTAAACTGGTTACCATCATTATAAACTGGTTACCAACATTATAAACTGGTTACCAACATTATAAACTGGTTACCAACATTATAAACTGGTTACCAACATTATAAACTGGTTACCATCATTATAAACTGGTTACCATCATTATAAACTGGTTACCAACATTATAAACTGATGACCAACATTGTAAACAAGTCATTAACTATTATAAACTGGTTACCAACATTATAAACTGGTTACCAACATTATAAACTGGTTACCAACATTATTAGAACTAGTAAACAAGTCATTCTATTATAAACTGGTTACCAACATTATAAACTGGTTACCAACATTATAAACTGGTTACCAACATTATAAACTGGTTCCCAACATTATAAACTGGTTACCAACATTATAAACTGGTTACCAACATTATTAGAACAGTAAACTAGTAATTATATTATAAACTGGTTACCAACATTATAAACGGGTTACCAACATTATAAACGGGTTACCAACATTATAAACTGGTTACCAACATTATAAACTGGTTACCAACATTATTAGAACAGTAAACAAGTCATTCTATTATAAACTGGTTACCAACATTATAAACTGGTTACCATCATTATAAACTGGTTACCATCATTATAAACTGGTTACCAACATTATTAGAACAGTAAACAAGTCATTATATTATAAACTGGTTACTAACATTATAAACTGGTTACCAACATTATAAACTGGTTACCAACATTATAAACTGGTTCCCAACATTAT